>NC_091101.1:17195000-17385000 GCF_024713975.1 Paralichthys olivaceus
CTGGGAAGAGCCAGAGGCATGGGCTGAGTGTCTCTATTTCACAACGCAGTCTCCCGCAGTGGGGGGGCTGATGATCACACACTCCCCTGTCTACTTCTGTGTGTGAGTCTGCACACCGACCACTTCCAGCCCGGCGGGCACAGACATTCACTTTCTATAGAAAGACTGCTCTCTCTTCACGTCAGGTTCAGTGGATCCTTGAAATGACTAATAAAAGAGTCACAGAGCGGTTGTTTTGCTTCCTCCTCTGGATAGTCATTTAAAGTCCTGTGGAGGATGCATCATACTCCATTGTGCACAGTGAGAAAAACCAACACTCATCTTTAATTCCCAAATTTTTATCAACCCTCCCCTGGACTAACTTGCAGGTATAAATGAAAGAGACTTATCTTCAACTAGATGTGGTTATGAGTGAGAGGGGGGGCCATAAAGGAGAGATTTAATAGACGTGGCACAATGTTCTTTTAATGTACCTGCTGCTGCCGAGGCCCTCATTCATCACACGCTCTTTAAACTCTCTCTCACAATGAAGGGGAATAGGCTCATCCAAGCTTAGAGTATCCACATAAGATCAAATTATCGGATATAATGTTCTCATTCTCCTCACGCTGCGTCCTTATCGCTCTGTCGTTCTCACTCCCAGCTCACTCCTCCCTAACTCTGCTCTCTCTTCTTTTTTTCTTGGAAGACTTTCCAATTTGGCTCCAGTCAGGAAATGTGTCATGAAGAACAATTGAAATATTCTTTCTATTTGCACAAGATTTAAAAAGGGATCTAGAGAAGGGCTGGTAATTTGCACCTCCATATGAAGGGAGGATGGTGCAAGGATCTTTTGGATGAGTCGCACATTTTGAGAATGAGAAGGGATGACAAAAGAGTGCAGGATGTCTTTAATCTATTTTTAGAACCAGAGGATTGTTCAGTGAAAGTGCACAACAGCATGAGGCCACTCACGTTTTAATGTCAGCTCACGTCTGAGCCACACCACTCAGCCGCTCCGTGCTGATGCTTATTTGACTAGTGTCAGCACAAGCTCTATGGATACAGGGCCCCATCACTCACAGCGTCATCCATAAATGATCCTTATCACAGCCATTACAGCCTCGTTAGGCTACAGTTGAGAGGCTCTGGTGTTCTGCTCCTCTATCCATAACTGCCCCGACAGGCTTTTTTTTACAGCAGGCGATTTTACATATAGGAAAATCAAATCACAGGTGTTCCCGACAACATTAACAGTGGTTCCGTTTTATCTAACTGTCCCAGCAAGCCTGCATGCACAACCCCAGGGCCCAATGTCCTCCAGCCATTGTTCATATATTATTTACACCTACACTCTTATCATTGTGTGAAAATGAAAGAATGAAATAGAAACTTCCTTCGCTATTATTACAGTATATGGTCAGTTTTAAATTCTACTGCTCGTGCAGTTTACATGTAAGAGGAAGAGGGAGTTTCCTGGTTTCTTTGTGGAGTTTTAATGTTCTTCCTGTGTCTGCAGGGTTTCCCCCACAGTCCAAACACATGCAGGTTGGGGTTCAGTTAACTGGAGACTTAATCTGTGAATGGTTGCACACATGCATTGTTTCTGAGGATTTAATTAAAAAGCAAATTCATAAAGTCAATTTTGTTTATTTTAAGCACCGACAGGTTTCATCTTAACATTATTGGCAGCCTTTATTTTGCATCAGCATTTTTTTCTGTTGTAGTTCTCTGTTTTATTTATTTTGTTTTATTTAGTTTAATCTCAATTTCCTCTGTTGGTGTACTGATGACACAGATTTAATACACAGTTAACTGACACATCGTTGGTTGCATTACCATGAGACCTGAAGAACTGAGACATTTCCTGTATTACGGACATTACAGTACATTACATTTTATTTAATTGACGCTTTTGACACACATTTTATGCTAAAAACAATGTTTACCGTATTAGTCCGATCATTTAATACCATGATATCTTTATTTGCAAAATGTGTTATAAAGAAGCAGCTGGAGGTGTTATTTCTCCTTGTATTCCACATTCTTTTATTCCACTATAGCTCGGCTTGTTTCATCACACTCGCAGAGACGTACCCTCTTACCTTGGTTTGTGTAATTGCTGTGTGTGTGTTTCTTAAGAGGCCTCATTACAGCAGAGGCAACTCCCAGTCTCACACACCCTTAATGACTATTCCCCTGGATCTTATTAGGACTCGCATTCAGGAAATCAATTAGGACCCAGAGAAAGATTACAGAGACGTCTTACCCTGATCAGACAGCAGTTTAAGATGAGTTGTGTAGTCATTATTTAACCATTAGATCCACAATGAGACAGGCAAGGAGCAGCGGAGGCAACGAGCCAGCTCCAGCGCTGCCGAGAGAGTGGGAGTGATGATGGGAGAGAGGAAGAGGAGGAAGAGGAGAGGGAGGAATGGGGCACTGGTTGCTGTCAGGAGGAGAGAAATCTGCATTGGCCTTGTTGTGGAGAGCTGGGGGGAGGCAGAAGAAGGGATGTGGAAGGACAGGGAGAGAGAGAGAAAAGCAGTGAGTATGTGGGCCAGCTCCTTTTAAAGGTTCCTGTCACATTAAAGGCTCCGCTGCCGTCTACAGTGCCTCCTCTCCGAAGGTAAACCTCAACTGAGCGAGCTATCACTTCAGACAGTTTGACTTCTTAGACCAAGATTCATAGCATCTATATCCCACAAGCCAAATCCAATAGAGCGCCTCATGTGCATTATGAGAATGTGTGCAGAGCTTTTTTCTTTTTTTATAAGGGGCTGTGATGTGATTTGGCCCGTCTCCTATCCATTGCATTATGCCCCCCCACCCCCACCCCTCCTCCACTGCCGGTAGTCATTTCTCAACTATCCATTAACTGCACCAAAGAGAAGCCTGGAGGAGCGGAGGGAAAGGTCCTCACTCTGCTAAGAGGGGGGGTTTCCAGGAGATGGAGAGAGGCAGAGTGAGGTAACAATGAGAGGGTGAGGGAGAATGAGAGTGAGGGGGAGGAGGGAAGGGCTTTTGAAACGGTAAATTGGAGAGAATCTGGGAGGAGGTGGAAAACACGATGCAGAAAATATCCCGTGACCTACTTTTGCCACGTCAGTCATCGTGTTCCTCTAGTGGCCATTTCCCTGTCGCTGGTCACTCATTAACTCACTGTACAGCCTCTCATTCACTATGCATGAGATGGATCCATCAGTCGGAGCCCTGAACGATCTGAAGGAGATTACGCTCTTTCTATTCCTCAACAGGAGAACAGGGAAGTAATATTAGAATGGAGATGAAGTCCTGCCCTCTGTTCCAGTGGCCTCAGTCAGACAGTGACTTTTTTCCAGAGAATTGGGTCCAGACTTTCTGCGGAGGCCGTCTGTCACACATGCACAACGCAGCTGGAGGTTCTCCACAGTCTTCAGGTGAGGGGCGGAGGACATAACGGATTCAGTCCACTGTGGAGATCACGTGTTTTTGTTTACAGCACATCCACCAGCATCGGCTCTTATCTACTGTGTCTTCTATGAAAACATGACACTACAGGTTTCCCTATTTTCCTTATACCTTTTTTTTCTTTCCTTCCGTATATCTTATATCATTAAGCACGTCCCGATTTCGCAAATAAAGGATGAAAGCAAAACAAGAGATGGTATCAACATCAAGCAATGTCTATCTATAATATGCCCCTCCTATTTAATAGGAATAGAAAAATAAAGAAATTCATGTATACACCGAATAGTGATGAAGAGAGGAAAACATAGTGGGTTTCATTGCTTTCTTCATAAAGTTTAAACTGTACCACAGCTGCTTTCACTTTGAGTTTAATATTCCTGATTTATTTTGTAGCCTCAGTTGTCTTCACTTCCTGTCTTTGTCTTCCTGCCCTTTTTGAATCACCTGCCCCACCTTCAATTAGTTTCACACATGTTGGATCTCAGCTGTGTTGTTCTCTGCCAGTTTTTCTCCTTTTGTTTGAACCAGCATTTCTCCCAGTGTCCTGACGGGTGTATGGCCAAGACTTCCCTTTGCCTCTGTTTCCTCTTCCTGATCTGGCTGCATTCAGACCGTCCAAGCCTGTGAGTCAAATTGAAATACTGTACTCTGCGTGTGACACCTGTTTTTCATCCTGAGATAATGAATTCCTTTTGTTCTTGAGTTTGTCAGTTGTGCATCTGACATGTTTTGCTCGCTGTGAATTTTCCAAACGTTTTCCTTTTGTATTCTCACATGGGCTCACTCAGATGTTTCCTTTCCATTTTACTTTGTGGGCTGGCTAGGAAAGGTTCAGAAAAATATCTAGAGCAATTCACAATTAATTTGCTCCCTCCAAAAGAATTTCAGGAAAACTATCAGGAGAACTTCAGTGTCTGTCAAGTTGTTTTCACACATGTCCTGTGGGGGATCTCCAGAGAACAGAGTCGAGACTTTCTCCGCAGTTTGCCTTTCACATGTGCACAAAGCAGCAGAGGGTTCTCTGCTCAGACGTGTTCACACCATCAAATTCTCAGCAGGATTCAGATGAGGGGAGGTGCAGCAGGCAGAGGCTGGCTGTAACGGATTATTTCCTTACGTGATTTTGTTTCCATCACATTGACACCGGCCTCAGCTCTTATCCCCAAATACTCTCTTGATATCTTCATCTAAGGTCTTCTGCTGACTTTCTGCAGACTTTAGGAGGCCGTGTGGAGAAAGTGTGCAGAAACACTGCAGGCTCTCACTCGAACATTTGCGTTAACACATACGCCTCCTCGGGAAAAACTGCGGATGATCTCCAGAGTTCAGTGCATGTCTGAAAGCAGCTTTACTGGCTAACTATTTGACCGCTTCATCTTGAGAATTTGAAGTGAGGCCTTTGTGCTGGTGGGCGGCCCGAGCCAGACAGCTGGGAATGGCCTGGTTCTAGATGTAGATCTGGGTCCAGACACAGTCAGACTGTCTGCCTCTGTGGCCTCCAGGGCTTTCAGCCTCCTCTGACCTCCCAGACTGTGGTTAATGCTTTTAGCCTTTTCTTACTTTTTGTCTCTTTCCCCTTCAGTTTCCTAGAGTTACCATTGTCTTACCATCTTTCCACATACACACACACACTGATTATGCAGAAGTTCAAAGCTTTCAAATGGCCAATTAAGTCTGTGAATGTGTAATGGGTATAGCAGCAGCGAATATTTACCCAAAACTGTGGCTTCAAGCTCGTTCTCCAAGCAGACAAGGTTGCTATGACGACATGTTAAATTCATTGCTGAGGACCTGTTAAGGTAAAAAAAAAAAAAGGCATCGTCCATAAATGACACACAAACAAAGAGATTAAGACGTTGATGCAGGGAAGATGAGCTCAAAGTTGTGTGTAGATTGAAAAACCACAGATGGACATGTTGTTTTTCTGTCCGGATAGGATGAGGATGAACGGGATATGACAGCACAGGTGGAGGGGAATAAAACAACAGATTCGGCTGTGGGCTTTGTAAATCACCATGGGATGAGGAAAGATGATTTCACATTAACAAGTAATGCTGGGGGGGACACATACAGTAAACAAATCATGTACCTCGAAATGAATTTGCCTTTGGTTATTCTCAGTGGGACAACTGGCAAATAGCCATGATTGTATTTTGTTCCCTTGTGTTGGTATGTGTGATATTTCTGCCTCTGTCAGTGTCTTTGAATGAAACATGTATCCCCACATAATCAAAATGTAATACACATATATATATAATACATATATATATATATATATATATATATATATATATATATATATATGGAGGATAAGCTGAGGGATATCCACCTGCTCTGTAAAACCTCGCTGAGACAGAAAAAGATCTACCTGCCTCACATGCCTTCATCCATCCACTTGCTTCCCTCTGACTTTCATTCCCACACATTCAGCCTCGTCTTCGTCTGCAAACATATCTGCTTTTCCACATACACATGTCCGTCCTATACGCCCACATTTCATCATTCTTCCTTCTCTTTCCTCCCCAGAGAACTTCAACCCCCACATCACATCTCTGCCAGAGCAACATTCATTTCAGCTTTAACTTTCCAGATGAACACAGATCTGCAGCACTGATCGTTTGACTTCTTATCCCTGGTCTGGTATGAATTGCTTCAGTTTACAATTAATCTGAAATTCATGTTCAGAACATACGTCTCGAGTGGAAGGCAATGAGGAGAACAGGTGTTAGAGGGCAGGGATGTGCGTTGTTTGACAAATCTGACTTTTGACTTGATGTCATCCGCTAAGAGGTTATGTCCCATGTCCGTTTGTTGGTTGGTTGGTTTGAATGTTAAGGACAATTACAGAAAAACAACTGAACAGATTACTGGAAACATGGTGGTTGGATGCAGTGTGGTTCAGGTAAGAATACATTTTATTTTGGTGGGGGAGTAGAGCCAGGATTTATTTAACTTTCTTTACATTGTGAGAGTTCAGTCACACAATGGAATAATTTATGGATTTTATTGAATTAAAAGTCAGGCGCAGTAAGAGCACTGATTATTGCCATTCTAGTCCAAGGGTGCTTTTACACCTAAATTTGTTTGGTTCAAACTTTCTGACTTTTTAGTCCAAACCAAAGCAACAGTGTTACAGGTGCCTCTGTTTGCAATGTGAAAAAATTTTTTTTGAAAGTGTGGACCAACTGCAGTAAGTCGAGGACATTTATTTTGCCAGTAGTAAAACCATAAAGATATAACAGTGGGAATGAGACTAAGAAAGTGATCCGGTTCATTAATTTTCCCTATTAAGAGATAACTCTTTTTTCTATACAACCGCCAAATTGATAAAACACCTCAGACGACGTCAGACCATAATGCCAGACTATCTGATGTGAAAACGGGTTCAATTGGCCAAACATCACAATAAAGCCTTCATCATGCTTGAGTTGCCTCTGATGTTGTTGGAAAAACAGAAAAGCATTTTATGGATATAAAACCTTGGCAGTGTGTCATCTCCTTCAAAATGAATTAACATGAAATCATTTGAAGGTCAGTTTATATTCACGTCCCTGGATTTTAGTTGGATGCTATTTTCCAGAGCCTCTTTAAACAAAGCAGCCTCACTGATGAATGTTTGTTGCCTTTCAGAAAATTGGATTTCTTTCATTGGATCCACCTGACTGGAGGATCATAGAATATCTTCATGAGTTCAAGTATTCTGGGTGTCATTGAAACACATCACACGACTCCTCTCGTATTCCCCCGCCCTTCACTTCACACTCATAACAGCCTTTCAGCCGTCCAGCGTCTGTGCGTCGGAAAATCGAACAAGCATTTAGTCTGTTTGTAAATTGTCCTGTGACAGAGTGCTTAATGACTTGGAGCTATTTACACATACATGTCAGCTTTAGCATGTGGGCTAATTCATCATCTGTCACACTGGAATTTCCTGGGACCCTTAAATGCCACAGTTGATTAAATAAAAGTGTATTTGATTGGATTTTCTTAATTTCATTTCACTACAGTGCTCATGTTCTCATGATTATGTCATTTACAGTAGAACTTCTGGGGCCATAAGGTTTGAGAATAGGGACTGCATTATGCCACTGAGGGTCCTCACGAGTACAGTTAGTGAGACCTCACCGGAAATATCAACATAATGAACTTCAGTCCGATGATGATGGATTGGAGAGCAGAAATACACTCCTCTGCAAAATGAGATTAGTGAACCATTAAAGGTGATGTCACATTTAAAGAGTCAGTGCAGGTATTGAGGAAGTCCTCACTGGTAATTTTCAGATGATAATATCTACTGACATTATAAATATATATATATATATACATAGAAATAGTTTTCAAATTATATTTGGTTAATTTCTGTCTATATACATCTACTTCATGTTTTGGGGCACCGGCCAAATGAAAGTGAACGTGGGTCCTTAAACTTTTGGCAACCACAGGACCTGAGGCTGTTCTTTAATTGGTTGTTTTAGATTTTCTCTCTGAGCCCCCGACACTCCCACTTCTATCTACGGCAAATAGGTATTGATTTATTTTGTTTGTTTGTTTTTGGAAATAAACTTAATCACCAGCCAACACTGTCCTTGACCCACACTGGATCCTACTTCCTGTCTCAGTTTCTTCTCCTCTCTCTCCCATTTTCTCTCTTTCTTTGGCCTGGTCAGGTTTGAGTCTCTTATTTAGACTGTGGTCGGTGACCCTGTGCAGTCTTTCTCTTTCTCTGTGAAGAGGGAGACCTTCTACACCGGATCATGTAATGAATCACACAGGGGCACACTGCCTAAAATACAGACTATAAATCTCTCCCTCTCTCACACACACACAGCAGGTTTCTTGTTGAACTGATGCTCCACGGAGGCTGTCTTCACTTCATACCAAGTGTCTGAGCAGCCTCCGGGCCTGCAGAGCTCCATCGATGCATCAACCAGACTCACAGGGGTTAGAGAAGAACATGTTGTGCTTTTGAGGCTTTAGAGTTTCTGCATTTTTCTTTTTTACATGAATATTTTCATGCCACAACTGCTCTGATGTCACGCATGCATGCCCTCCATCTGTCTGTATGTATTTGTGTGTGTTTTTCCATGTGCAAAAATGCAGATGTTGCTGTTCGCCTTACCTGCCCCTGTCTACAGGGACTCTCCCATCGCTGCATTAGAAGGAAGTCTGTCTGCCCAAGCAGCTTGCATGAGTGTTGTTCATGTGAATTAGTGCTTACTCATGGGAACAGTTTCATGACTGAGCTGGGAGAGGAGGAGAGGCGAACAGTGGCTAGTTATCCATTTGCTGATGCGGGACCTCATGTAAGGAGAAGAAAACAGTGGAGACTAATCTTTCACCCTGAAACAGCTCTATACCAGCTGTCCTCCAAGCCCCTGCGATGAAGACAGATGATACTGAATGGCTATGATCACTGAGGGCGGTAATTTTTACTTGCTAGTGTAAGAGAGTGTGTGTGCGTGCGTGCTGCAGCTGTAGCGCAGTGAGGAGCGAGCCATGTTTTCACAGGCCATTTCCCTCTGGCTCTCTGTGTGCACAGCCGGGGCCTAGAGACACCGCGCAGATCAGCGACTGCTCATATAGCCTAAAATCCTCCTGGTAATAAATGAGGCAAACATGATGACTGTGAGGTGAGTACTGCTGGTTCCTAGTATGAACATTATTTTGTTCTCATTCGAACACATTAACTTTAAATTACAGGAACCATTAAAACAAACAAGAGCATTGTAGTGGCAATAACAATAACAGTGGTAGATGGTTTATCAGTCGGTAGGTGAGTCTGGTGAGATATTCCTGATCCTCATGGGATCAAGATGACTCACTTTGGTGGTTACTGACAGTGTTTTCCAATATCTATCTCTGCTAAGGAGGTTGTGTTTTTGTCAGTGTTTGTTAGTTAGCAGGATCACACTGCACAAATTGGCACAAAATTTGGTGGAAGGATGAATTATGGGTTGGGGAAGAGCTCAAAATTTTGATTCAGATCCGTATCAGAGGGCAGATCCAGGAATTTCTTTTCTTTCTTTGACATTGACTTTTTCACAGATTTCTTTGGGAACAGTTCATGGATCAGGTATAATTAGAGGACCGATATCTATTACTGTGTGCAACTTGGTGCAGTTAGTAGTGGTTTCATGATTAAATTGTCCTCATTATATGATTTATGCTACTTATGCTATTTATACTAATGTTCACCACTAATAACAATGTTCATTATATTATTGTTTCAAACCCATTCATTCTCTATGCAAATGCGAGTAATTTGGTTGAGGAATTATGAGTCTGATTGTGTCAGTGCTCTTTTACAAGCATGAGGCCCTGGCAAAGACTCACAAAGGCCATCTGTGTCCATGTACGGTGCAGCTGAAGCCAATAGAAAAACTAAATTAATTTACTTTTTATGGCTGGTTCACAACAGCAAAGGTTAAATAACAGGAAAAGAAAATGAATCGTTTTGTTTGAAGAGTAATCCATGAAATGTTTTTCCCCTGGTCTCCTTGTGTATCAATGAGGCAGTGACAGATTAGCCGCCTCCCCCTCATCACTGGGGTGTAATTCCCCTCAGGAAAACATGGATGACACTGAACAGGAGGTTAGACCGTTCTGCAATAAATGGAACAATGAACAAGGATATGCCCGTTTCAAGTGCTCCCTGCTCTCTTTGCACCTGAGGGACATTTCAGAGGCCTAGATTTGCTGACTCATTAATGCAAACACGAGAATACTGCTTAGTACAAACTCTGTGGGATTCTGCTGTCATGCATGCATGCACTCTCACTCACGCACGTACACGCACATTTTATGCTCGTAATCTGTGCGCTCTGTCGCTCCCCGGCCTCAAATCAAAATGCGGCCTCCACAGTGAACTCTGAAGATTACAATTTTGCTCCAGTTAGCTTTGGAAGTGTTGAACAATCATCAGATGACTACGGCTGGAACATTTGTAGAGAATCTGACACCTCCCTCGCTTCTGCACCAACTCTCTGTGCTCTGCGAAAACCAACTGAGAGATGTAGTGAAGACAAAAGCACGAGCAGGAGGCTGGAAGGGACAGAGGTGCACAAATAAGCGCATCCACGTGTTCGCGTAGTCATTTGTACACACATTCACTCATACACATTCATGCATGCACACATATTCTGTAGCAACTGAATTGCATGCAGAGACACACACAGGGATTCTGTGAAGACGCAGCCACACATGCACAGAAGATGAACCCTCCTCTTATCGTCCCATCCACTAATAACACAGCTCCCACATGCCAGCATGAGTGGGTCTGAACAGTGTGTTGGATAAGCTGCCCTGACTGATTGCTGTGGGTGTGTGGGTATAGTGGGCACAACATCTTCAAAGAGTCATTGTTTAGTGATGAAATAGGCACGACGGCAAATCCCTGTGACCAGGAGTCGTGCCTTGTGCACATACATATGTTTTCTACAGAACTATGACAGCTATATGCTCTTATGTAATCAGCTGTCTATTGAATGTGTCAGAGTCTCTAGCTCGATGCAGAGACACGCTCTATACATCCGCTTTCTGTTCCCCCTGCACCAGCCTTACACATTCTGACTCACCAACAGCCCTGCGCACAGGCTCTAAAACTGAAGAGGCAATAGTGTGTTGGCCTTGAGATAGGCTACATCCTGTAATTTATGACTTTTGAAATATTTCAATATTAAAGGCTCTGCTCTCAGCCCAATGAGAAAGTAAATGGAAATGTGTGAAAACATCAGATGGTTCGGGTTCTGCAGCTCTTCACCATAGAAGGTGCTCTGGTCTCAGCAGGAAGGTTGGTCATAGCTGGAGGCTGCACAAGGAAATGACAAACAAATCATGGATGCTTAGTGGAATTTTCTTTTCTTGGCTTGTGCACATTTACATTTCAAACTATGCCCTCTGGAATTTTAGTAGTAAGCACGTGTGTTACATAAGAAAACATAGCAGGAGTATAGAGTGTATCCAGTGTTACAGTTACAGTATGACGTACATGTACCACAGCTCTGTACATGAGCATTGTCCAGCAACACTCAACAATGGTTCCATCTAATTAAATGACAAGATCGTCCGTCTCGGTCAACTCAACTTCTTCCACCATCTCTCCTGCTCAGCTCATTGTTACTTCTCTTTGTTTGCATCTGTTCTTTGCTTTATAACTACAGGCCCTTTTTTACTAACTGATCCAAAATGTTCCCGGCAACATTCAAACCCAAAGAAATCCACAGTTTTATGCAAGGTACTGCAACACTTCGTTTTGGTCCACTTTAATTGTACAAAGGAAAAACACACAGCTCGCCAGTTAGCCAATCGACTGTTATTACCTTCCACTGTTTGTATTGGTCACTTATTGTGGATCACAGTTACTCATTGACATTTGATCTGAAAACTTAAATACATCACCTCATCCATGAACATTATTCACATCAGGTAGATTTTCATCGGCAATGGTGTTGAAGACAATTCCCATGATCCCACACTGTTTTTTAACAACGTTGAATAGTCTATTGATAGACCCCTTGTGGCTCAAGTTATTGTTCATTAAAAGCAAAAAACTGTACATTAATACAAAACTTACTTTAATGTACTTAATGTTACTGTCCAGCACTAAAGCATTTCACTGGTACCAGTATTGGCTCCTGCTGCTTTGAGTCAGAGGTGGATAAAGGGTATATGGCTAATAGATGGTTTCTTCGATAGCTGCCAATCTAAAGCTCTGCAGGTAAAAACTGCCAGTTGGTGAATACCCAGAGAGCCTAGCATCCATTAAGGTAATTAGAGGGTAATCAGAATGGGGACACAGCTTTCCCCACCCCTCGTGCTCGCCCTCACGCAGACCTGTTGCTAGGAAACTCAACAGAGGGCCTGTGGTACGACCATCAAAAACAACCCAGCCTTGTGCCTGATAATAGATTCCCTGCATCATGGACAGTATCGCTGAATGAGACTCTGGCCATGAGACATGGAAATATGATGGAAAGGCTGATAGTGTGATTGGCTCCCCCCCTCCCTAATGGTACAAAATAGGTTTTGATCACAACATGACATAAAACTCATCTTAAATATGGTTCTATTTGATGAAATCTGAAATGCGTACATTTCAGTGATCCGCGTTAAAGAGGCAAGGATAGGCAGAGGCAGCTATGAATAGCTATGACGCACGCTGTGCTTTCTTTGTGTCTCCACAGGAGTGTTCTATACGGTGCCCAGTGTGTATCTGCCCCAGTAACGATGGAGCAGTGTGTTAGTAATTATGGAGAAGAGGGGAGGACATGGGTTAATTATCACACATAATGAGATGAGATGTTTCTCCCTCATACATCTTTTCAATATCTCCCCTGTGCTCTCACCCAACCCTTCCTCCCTCCCACATGCTCTCCTTTCACAAGCACATGGTCTCTCTACCTTTCTCTCTCTATTTGTCCGTGCCTTGGTTTGCCTCCCTCTTGATCTGCTGTCTCTCGCTCTCTCAGACACTCATTTTTAAACCTTTGCTTTCCTAATTGCTCTTTGTGAATTCCTCCACGGATGTGGATTAAAAAGTCCTGCAGGATGACGGCAACAAGCTGCATCTGGGTAAAGGCTGTGTGTAGAGCAAGAACAAGAAAGATTACATCTCTTAATACAACAAAATTAGTGAACACAGTTGACCCTGCTAAAAAAAAACGATTGAGTCCTTTCCCATTTCCAGAAGAGGAGTTTGCCTTTCTGTGTTTTTTTTCTTTCAGTGCTTCATGTTCTTTATCAAGAACGCACCAAAAGCTGAGGCTGTCTTCACCATCTTGCCAAATTAGCATGTTCACTCAGGTGCCAGAGCCGATTAAACCCTTGTTTACTGCAAAGTCATTTCATCCAGGAGCAAATGCCGATTGCATCCGTTCCCATTGCAGAAAAAAGACAGGTTTTCCTGGGTGTTATTGGATTTTTTTGTCCAGCGGAAAAGGGCCTGTAGAGAGTGGGAGGAGTGACAGCATAGAGAATACGATGAAGAATGTAAAGTAATGATCTCCTGGAAAAAAAAAAGGGAAGTTGATGTTTTTGTCAGCGTTTGATTTAGCCTCTAGTGATAGCTCTCAACATGAGAATCTGAAGTTGTTTTTTTGAAGGCTGTTATGTCGTCTTGTTAAAAAGTGTTTCTGAGAGAATCCATATGTAACTAGCCACCTGAGAGTGGCTAAAACAATGGCACTTGTTGGGGCATGATGAAGATGACAAACACTCATACACAAAATAAACCTTAGACAGACAGACACCATGAGTCACACTGCAGCAGCACTCTTAGCTCTGACAGCACAACTGGTTTCTACAGAACTGGAGCCGTGGCTTTATCGAGAGAACCATGATGCTCTCCACAGAATTTGTGCCGAACCAGTGTCATCATGAATGTGTAATTTTTCAGCTCAACTTTTTATTAACTCTGTTTTTGAGGCTACATCCAGTTTTATTATTAAAACATATCACTGCTGCTACATTTGGCCCTGTCTGATTTTGAAATCGTGGCTGCGCTGTAGGATCGACTTCAAAAACTGAGACATTTGGACATGATTGTGCCACATTCACCTCCTGATTGGTTCTCATCAGTCACAAATCAAGTAGCAACGTTTCCACCCCATCGTTTGTCCAAGAAAACGAATCCCTCATCTTACCTTTCACCTTTTTCATTTCTCGTTCGTACAAATGCAAAGTAGACAATTGGCTTCCTGTTTAGACCAGTGTGCACGTGCCCAGTGTACGTGAATGATCACATGATGTAGGTTTCCCAGTGTGTTAATGGGTGTAGCCTCAATAATCCTATGTTAATTATTTTTTCTTGCATTCAAATGACCTCAGCTGTGGCCAACTCTTTGCGTTCAGCATACAGCTGCTTTTCTATGTTACTTTCTAGTTTTTACTGAAATTCATTGATGAGTAAATTGTCATCAAGCATCACCGAACACTCAACCATTGCTTTCTTTATCCTCTATTTCCAGCCAGCAGAATATGACATGCCCAGTGATGGTGTCACAGTTTACTCTTCGGGTCAAACAAAACCTGCTGTTTTTTTGTATCCAGCTTGAAACCAACTTTTTGTGTTCTAAACTTTCTAAAGTACATTTTTGGTCAAAATTCTCCCAACAGTCCAGCGTTATCTGTGCCAGCTGGAACAGAACCCATTCCTTGTTGGAGGAAAAGGGACATTGGTGGCCCTGAAGTGTTCTCTGCAGCAGTTCATGACTTGCAGCGCTGCTTCAGCGATCTTCATGCTCCAGTAGGCAGCTTTATTTAATAAACTGTGGACCATGGATCCTCTGGAAATGTAAAGACACAGATGCAATGGATGACAAACTATATCCAACATAATTGAGCCTCTATAGCCTTTGCTTATGTAATTGTTGTAATGGAATTTTTTTTTTCATGTGTGGACATGCACAGGCATTGCCTCCATAGCTGCTTGTGAATTTCTGCTGTCAGTTCGTGTCTTTCCCCCTCCTGTGTGTCTGTCTGTGTCTGTATGAATGTCTCTGTAAAGTGACACTGAGGTATTTTCACTGCAGAGAGCACAGGTTTCTTTTATTTCTTATTCTACTGAGAGTGTGCTGTCAGAATTACATATATACACACTCTGCTGACTAACAGCTACTAGGAAAGTCACCAGCTTATGTACTTGGTTTGGTTAATTCTATGATCAAAATATTACCCACTATCCCTCATCTTTGACAACATGTATTATTCTCGTGTGCTTAAAAGCCGACAATCCCCCTGAGTAGCGAATGTTCTGCTGGAATGTTCCTGGAGTGTTGGTACCTTTCATTTGATCTCATATTGTCTTGTAGGTGCTGTGGTCTTCTTTTTTACTGTCACATACGATCAAAACAACCGCAAATATTCAGTATTACTCTTAGTAATTCAGAGTGAGATATTTTATTTTAAGATAACAACAGATGTTTGATTCAGCTGGGTCACATCACATGATCATATTTCATTTTAACGTTCCTATATTTGTTTGCATGTTCTCCACATGTTTGAATGGGTTTTTTGCGGGTACCCGAGCTTCTTCCCACAGTCCTAAACCACGCAGATTGAGGTCAGGTTAATTGGAGACTCAAAATAGACTGCAGATGTCAATGTGAATGTTAATGATATAATTTTGGCTCTGTGATAGACTGGCAACCTGACCAGGGTAAACTCTCACCCAGTGTCAGCTAGGATGGACTCCAACTCCCCGGTGACCAGATGACAGTACAGATAATGGGTGGATGAATCACTATATTTGATGATTTCTATTCAACACTCATAAAGTCTACATAGGTGTTTTTGTGCATGTGTTTCAATAAATATAGACAGTTGAGAAAATTAGGGTGTGGGTGTGTGTGTGTGTGCGTGTGTGTGTGTGCGTGTACATCTATAACCATAGAATCATCCTTCTCACGCTGTAACACACCATTCACACTGTCTGTGCATCTGATGGTTCATTATCCAGCCATAATTTAACATGTCACAAACTGTCTGAACAGAATGAGTGTTAAATCTGACAAGGTGCAGCTTTGCATGCATGTTAATGTAAGTGCATACCATAAATGTGTGTGTGTGTGTGTGTGTGTGTATATATATCCAGTCCCTCATGACTAATACAACAGTCACAGCCACCTGGTTCTTCGTTCATTATCACTGCACAGCTCAGCGTCTCACATGTCTGACTCTTAACTGGGTGTTAAACTCACCAAAAGAGAAAATACAGCGTGTACACTGTGTGCAAATATGTTCCCGGAATGTTTATCAATAAAACAAATCCAGTGTTTTTCAGCTGCCTGTAGGAACTCGCCTCTTTCTGTAGGGAAACCTTAGTCTTTCCTCTTTGTGAGTCTGTTTCAAAGGCAGAAAAAAGTATCTACAGTATGTACGTGTCATAGGGCTCCACCACTGCTGCTGCTGCAGAGATCTAACAGAAGACCAGGCTTAAAAGGAGGATACATTAGTAATCCACTGCTTAGTTAGACTCAGCAGGGAAGACGGTGCACACACACATATATACACATAAATGAATACACTGTGACTTAATGTGTGTATTCAATAAATACTGGAATTTGCCATAATAAAACAAAAAAATATATACATATGTATATTTCTATTCTTATTTTTATGTATTTTTTTTATTTCTATATTTTTATTTTTCTCTAGCTTAATGCCCTTCTGCTGCTGTAATGTTGAAGTCGATCTTATCTTATTTTATGACTGAAATAGAGGGAGGAGCGGAGTGAAGTATAAGTTGAGGTCACATCTTCTTCTAAAGGTCTCTGTCATATTGAGAAACATCCTCCTGCAGAACTGGAGAGCCCCTGTCCCTGCCCCTGTCCCCCACTGTTTTAGATCTCTGGTAGGGGATGCGACAGTTCCAGACCCACGAAGGGAAGGAAACTAAATAGTCGTATTAACATGAGAAAATGAATTTCAGCACTCTATGATAGACAAATAAATACACTTGTGGCATAGTGAACAGCTCTATGCTCTATTTGTTGGCAGCCTTGATAGAGTTCGGTTCCCCTTTTTTTCCGCTTGTGCAAATGTGAAACTCGTGGCACATGCGTGGGTCTAAAACAGTGGTTCAATGACAATGCGTGCGTACATCTGAAACGGTGGCTGGGGGGCATGGACAGGGGCTCTCTGTCTCTGCAGGTCGATGATATTGGTCATATTAGAGAGGCTCCACTGTCTTCTTTCCCTCTGCCGTCAATCATTGTGTTTGGAATCAAAACCAAGAGTCTTAACAGTGAGATCAATATCTCCTCTGCAGGTGATTCAACTAGAAATATGACTTTTTAAAATGTCTTATACTATTTGTTTTGTGAGTGTAAAATATTATGTCACGTGAGATAGTGTCAGATAGTGTTACTCCAACCCTGGATACACTACAAATAATTTTTTGCTTGTGGCAAAACTAAAATGCCACTTAAATGGCAAAGGAGTTACAATCTAATGGAATAGGACAAGTTTAGACTGTAACAGGGATGTGATGGGAAAGGATAGGAGAAGATCCGATCAATAGGATAAGATGGGGATATGATCAAATCACATCTGGTGAAAGGATGGAAGACATGAGCAGCGACAGCCTCTGACTGCTCAGCTTTCACATGTTCATACGTGCATGTACGACTGATTGAATGCATCAGGGTTGTTGTTTTTTTTGGAGCAGCACCAGACAGTCTGAATATGAGTCATTCTTTACAGCTGGTTCAGCATGATAAATACCCAGACTGCACCTGTAATCATTACAGTAGAGTAATCATTAATATTTAAGACACTGGAAGAGATTATTAAACACCAGAGAGTCTAATAAGCGACTCATGCTGGATGATGTCACTGCCTCCGTAGTGAAACTGGCTGTAGGATGATGTCATGGGTTCGATGCTAATCATGTCCAAGGCTCTACATCAGAGTTTGGGAGCCTGAGTGGATTGGCGACAACCACAAAGTATGATGTCATCCATCTCATTTGGCACTGGCCCAGTAGTGCCATGGCTACTGCCTGTATGAATGATTAAGTGCTGCTAATAGCGACACTGTTTGAGCTGATCCCTGGTGACAAAGAGACAGGAGAACTAAAGGGGAGAGAGAAACAAAATGAGCTGGAGGAAGTGCTGCCTCCACACTGTTTCCAACCTGTTCTCTTGACCAGAGGTTATGTTTTCATCTGTGTTTAATGTTTGTTAGTTGGCAGGATAACACCAAAACTAATAAATGGATAACCTAAACTTGGTGTAAGGATGTGGTATGGATCAGGAAAGAACCTGTTAAATTTAGATGCAGCTCTGGAAAATGTTTGAGACATTGTTTTTTGACATTTTCCTTGATATGTCTATATATGTTT
This sequence comes from Paralichthys olivaceus, assembly GCF_024713975.1. Classification (NCBI taxonomy): domain Eukaryota; kingdom Metazoa; phylum Chordata; class Actinopteri; order Pleuronectiformes; family Paralichthyidae; genus Paralichthys; species Paralichthys olivaceus. Next base: position 17,213,269 of record NC_091101.1, read on the forward strand.
GGGGGTTTTTTTTGTTAGCAGGACTACTTTGGTGGAGGTATGCACTCTACTGAGTACCATTCTAGTTCTTTTGAAACTCTTCTCCAAAGCAGGTATTCAGAACTCTATGCTTGAGCTTCGTCTGCGGCAGAGCAGAGGGATATTATGATTGTGAATCACAGACAGGCCCTCACATGCTTTATATGTCAGCTAAAGCTCCAGCCAGAGAATAGTGTGCGAGATTGGTGTTGAGCAGAGTGTGATGGACTATGAGACACTGTCACAGTTAACTTGGAAACATAAACGAACACTCACTGTACACTGTTGGTCTGTGGCGGTGTCATTTGTCAGGGGATGTGTTAGATTGACTGAGTCTCACTTACCCCTCCTCTCGCCCGCTCACTCACCAATCTGAGGTGAGATGGAGACCGAGTGTTTTGGCAGAGAAAACCCATCTGTCACCCTGGCAACGGGAGATGTGGGAGGGGTATTATCCAGCTGAGACAGAACGCAAGTCTGTCAATCATTCTGCCTTCTGGAGCCTTAGGTTGTGAAAGAATGGAGGATCAATAAGAACATAAGGACAGAAAGGAGGAAGGAATATAAAGATAACATTTAAAGACAGGAGAGATAAAATAGTCCAAAAAATCTGGGGTTAATATTGTCTTTATTTAATTGTGATGCACTGGGACTGTTGATGATGACGAATGAAGATGAATTACTCTGTACTGCTTATGAGATCTCATTCAGTCCCATCCTGTCACACACTTGTCAATCAACATTTTAAAACAGAGCAGCGTCCATGTTTGAGACAGAAATAGCTTCACTGTTCCTATCAAATAATGTATTGAAAGACTGATCAGAGATTCCTGGATGAATAATGTTCAAATCTCTCAGTTTTGGTTTTGCCCTCAGAGGTTAAATCTCTTCAAGATAATTTCACCCCTATATGAAATCAAATGACAGTTTCAGAGCTTGCAGATCAAGGACATTATAAACCTCAAGTAACTTACTATACTCAAGAAACCTAAACTTAGCTTTTCTAGTTTTGTTGATGTGCACCTTGAGTCTAGTTAAAACAACTAAATCACACTTATATATAAGTGAACAAATTAATAATAGTGGTAGTTATATCTGTAGAGTTTTTCAGTCATCAGGGTCATGGTATATCCAAGTGCCAAAAACAGGTCAACTGGACTCGGTTCTCATCCAAGAGGCTTTATCAGTTCTAGACCTTCAAGAAACTCAACCAATTCCAGTTGACCGGTTTTTAGCACTTGGATAGTAGTAAAAGTTTTTCTTGGGTTTTGAAAAAGAAAGAATAAGTAATAATAAAATGGAATGCTTCAAAGCAGTAGACCTAAGAAACAGAAAATGATGGAGAGTAAGATGAATAGATTGTAACAAGCAAAGAGGTTTTATGAGATAATTCAGTGTGCTCAAGAAATAAGAAAAAAGCCAGAGGCAATCAGTTGTAGCTATTTAAAATGAATATACTGAGTTAAGCACTTTAAATGCACCATGTAGCCTTCTGGCCATCCTTTAAGCTCTCATCCTCGAAATATTTATATGCAGAATTAGTTCTAGAGTGGAAGAAAGAAGGAAATTATCATTCATATACTGCTGAGATCTCTGATGGTTGTTCGAACAGCAGTCTGTCTGTTACAGACTTTTATTAAACAACTACAAGATCTCAGCATCTATTAGACAATCATCAACCACACAATAATCCATTACCTATGAAAACACTGCACTACACACTAAAGAACACACTCTTGACTGGACAAAGGTCGTGGGAAATAAAAGCAGCAGTAGAGGAGCAGGTTGAGGTCCACTTGTACAATATAAAGACATCTTCTGATGACAGTGCTGATTATTTATCATTCAGATCAGACATTTTTGTATAATTAAAGTTTATTAAATATCACTACAATAACAAAATAATGTACAGAAATATAAAATTGCCTGATGAAGATAATGCGACATGATTGAAAGCTCTGGTGCTATATTGGCACGTTGAAATTGTTTTTCAAATGCTGTGTCCAGCAGTGTTAGATTTTACATCTACTAACATTGAATATTTGAATATATATATATATATATATATTCTGTAATAAAGTTTAAGTACTGTTGAAATGAATTGCAATATCAATAAATCTAAATACTTGCAACTTACTAATACACACACTAATACAACACTGTTGCCCTGGAATATTTTGTCCTTCAGTCCACCACTTTGTTCCCGATTAAAGTATGTCATCACTTGGATGAATTGCCATGAAACTTATAATGGACTTTTTCTCATAACCCCTCATGACCCCTGGTGGATAAGTCGTATTGACTTTGGTGCTCTCCTGATGTTTCCTCTTCATGCCACTGTGAAGGGATTTGTGGTTTTCAGTCAAAAGTCTGAACAACTGTTGAATAGTTTGATCCTAACTTCTCTTTTAGTGCCATCATCAGGACTTTCAATTTGTTTAATGACTTTGGTGTAACAGCTTCCCCATCAGCCTCAATCGATTAGCATGGATGGTTTAGCATGCTTTCACACTTAATGGAGATGTGAAACATGGTATACATGACAGGCTACCTGTTAAACATTTGTATGCTAGCGCTGTCATTCCGAGCATGTTTACACGCTAGCAGTAGCAATTAGCTCAAAGCACTGCAATGTTTAAGAACAACCTCACACAGACACTTGCATAGCTGTAGACTCTTAACTTGGTTTGTTTTAGGAATACCCAGCAAAGGAATGTTTGGTTTTAAGAGTACCACACTTGTTATCTCCTGTATATTCAATCTGTTCTAACTGTAAAGGTGATATTGAAAAGAAATCATGTATAATTGGTAAATTATTCAACAGGCAACACTGAAAGCTCTCCTCATTTGATCTGAAGCTGTGATATTTTGTACAGAACCAGTACCTCTGAGATATGCAGTTTGTACAATAGTTGTACAATGCGTGCTCTGAAGCTTTGGGAGATACATGATGTCAGGACTAAAGCTGTCAACATGAATTCCTGGAGCTTCACAGTGACCTTGCGTGAACCAATCAGTCCCATATCCTCTCTCTCCATCTCAGTGTCAACATAAGACACGACACATGTCAGAAACTGTCAGGCCGAGCCATGTCAGGGCTGCTCAAATGAAACACAAGCAGGCCATGAAATTATTGTATGCACCAGCAAACAATAGAAAAGATTCATGCAGCTATTTGTCTCCCCTTAGTCTTGATAAAGCTTGCAGCGTACACAGACCTGGATCAGTGTTGTTTGCATGTCTAGCAATATTTAGAAGATTCTTCAACTTTAATAAATTCAATATACCAGATTACCTGAAATTGTATTAGCATTTTAATGAAGCTCAGCATAAGTTCCTGTACTACGTTCTGCTTCACCCCCTCCTAATCCTGATGACATGATATCCGCATCTAAAACACCAAAAGACTGTTACATTCACATCACTTTCTATGGATGTCAATAAATGTTGTTAAAACGTTGAATCAAAGTCTCTCCTTATTGAAATAATATTATAATACAAATCAACATGATATTAAACCCAATGTCAGAGAGCACATGTGGCCATGTAATCCTCTGTACCCTGCTGATCCCAGCACTGCAGGGAGAGTAGCAAATGCCAGTGACCCATTCGAGGAGCTCTGTCCTGGGCAGGCAGACAGACACTTGCCCGGTTGGAGCAAACAATAAGGATTGTCATCTCTGCTTGAGAACTCAGCGTGCGATTGACATCGGGTCTACACTATACATGACAATAACATCAATGATTTCATCTTCCTCTTTGATTTAATAGTAGGGGTAAGTGCTGTGCAGGAGGACGAGTTTGTGAATAGAAGCTTGTCATCACAGTTTCCTCTGGTTGTTAGTGGCAGGTGGTAACAAGCGCAGGTGAGGAGAGAAAAATCAAGATGCTGAGCTTTCTCATATGCCCCCTCAGAGACACATTCTGTGGAAGGTTAGAGATGCCACTCTGAATCACCAGGCTCGTCCAACACAGACATTTTAGCTGCAATCACATCACTTTTTCCCCTCTCCTTTTTGTGTTTCCTCAGTGCTAAGAACAGACATCTTTAGTCACTTTAACTGGACTGCGTTATTGTGCATCACTAAAACCATGTCTGCTGATTACCATCAATTCATCAACCTGTTACATAAGCTGTTGGGAGGAAGGAGAAAGGCTAAAAATACCAATGTTTGCCCTAAAGGCCAGGAACTAAGTATGACAGATTTGTGATGTTCTATTTGAACAACAAACATGGGACTACTCTCTTTGAGCTTTCACACATATAAAGGTACCAGCAGCTTGTATCTCAGAAGTCCTCACTGACTGTCAGAGAGTCAGCATGCCTTGGGATGGGTTTTAAGACCCAGACAAAAAGACTTAGAAGTGATGACCCAGAAACCAAATATAAGCTCAGTTTTGAAGATAGTACTTGATGGGGGGGGGGGTTGTTTTGTCAAGTTTTTACATGTGAGAATTTTTCTTTGGTTACCCTCCCATTTTTTTTTATATCTTTACACCAATCAGATTGATCTGATTTGCATATTGACACTTTGTCTGCTTCTTAGACTGCTTTTGCATTCAGTTCAGTTTAAAATAAAGTTTCTAAATGAGGATGTATGAAACGGTTATTCTGCTGGTCTGTAGTTCCCCTTGTATATCAGTATGATACAGAAAACTGTGATTCTGGGTAAACAGCTCATCGTGAACTCAATACTGAAAAATCTGTTTGCCAACCCCTCCTCCAAACAGCATCTGTCCAGTCATTGCTGAGTAAATGAAGTCATAGTGAGATTTCCCCCCCATGCATCAGGGGTTGGTAAGAATAATTTCTTCTTTCTTCTTGTCATGTGTTGTATCTTTCAAGTGCATATTTAAGTGCCATGTAAGGTTTTCCCAATTCCAATTTCAGTCGGTGCAACACAGACAATGACATTTAAACCAACTTCTAGAGGTAACTATTATTAGCTCGCAATGACTTAATGGGAATTCCCTGCATTTTTCAGATGAAATTGAAAAATGACTCATGGGAAACCTCTCCACTTTTATATGTTGACACTTTACAGATGCACCAGTAGTAGGTAAGGGAGGCAGCCACAGCAAATTATCAGTTGCAACTGGTGAACTGGATTGCTTGTTTCATTCAGAATAGATGCTGATGGTAGACAAATGTAAAAAGACTGGTCCAGTTGTTTGGGGGGGGGGGGACTACTCTCCTTCCTTCCTCTTCAACCACCCCAAAAGCTTACTCTGTTTTGTCCCTTCATTCTGTTTATCCCCCTCTTCTGAAAGGGGGACATGGGATGGGTGGTGTCCAGACCGAGCCATTCGTCCAAGGAGACAGAGAGGCGCCTGAGCAAATGAGGGCTGATTGGCGGGGGTGGCAGATTAGACTGGGATCTGGCACTAACAACACTTTGGCCAGCTTGCGCTCTTCACAAGTTGCAGTGGACCAACAAATGACAGACAGCTAAGGTCGCTCAGCTCTCATGCAAAGCCTCCAGGAGTCTGTCCTGTGAAGTCTTTGAGCTCCCTATTCATGCTTTTCAATAGCTATCTCTCTCCTGGATGCCTCTTCTCTTTTCTCTCTTTCATCCCACTCATACTATGGCAACTAGTTTGACCCATCATCCAACAAGGCAAGCATTGCTGAACAGTGTCCAGAACATCTTCCTTGAGTGTGATGTGCACATTTTTCCATATACAGCAGGATTAACAGGGTTAAACTGCAAATTATACCTTATAAACCAAATAGTCACAACAAAAAAGAAGTGTTGGGCTATGAATTTAAGTAATCTGACAATATACCTTCAATTAATTGAGAAACAGGCTAACAGGATGTTAGCTAGCTACATGTGCTTGCGTTGTCTTTTTAGATCAACATGTAAATTGACTGTGCTATCCCATTTTGACAGCTACATCACCCAACCAATACATCCTTCCATCCCTGAGAAATTAAAACTTTATCAGTGTGTTCCATTTCAGCTCTGTTGCTAGGCAATAAGGGCAGGATGAGCTGGTGACTGTGATAATGGAAACCCTTTGTAGACCAGGCCTTCATGGTCTATGCATCGCAGGAAGGAGGTGGTCTTTGTGGGCCGGGTGGACCATGTCTCAGCAGTGTTCATCTCTTTTTAGTGTCCCCTGGAAACATTCTGTTGAGTTGCAAGTATTTGATTGTATTCTGAGTATTTGGTTGTTTTCTTAAGTTGCAGTGCATTGAGCTCTCAGGGCAGTATGTAAGTACAACATAGCAACTTAAAATTTCTGGAAGGTCATTTCCATTTCTAACAGCTGCCTCTCACTATATACTGTGCGTGTCCTAATGCAGAAGCATGTTTCTAAAATGCTGCAGTTAATGTGAAGACTGTAGTCATGAAAGCTGCCTTCTCACTGTTGCTGGCTGTTAGTGCTTGATTTGATCTGTGACTGTCAAGTTTATTAACAACACCTCTCTGGGATGTTGCTCTCTCATGCCAGCACCAAACAACAGCTTTTGAAAAAAAGCGCAATGCGGGTGTAACATTCTGCATGCAAATGATTTTGAGGAAAAAAAAAAGAGGAGGGGGAAAAAAAGCAAACAAACTTCGAGACATTGTGAGCGTGAAAGCTGAAATCAGCCTCCATCACTAATACTGCAGCAACAGTCTCAGTGTATAATGTAAGCCTGCGAGGGGAGAGTGAGGAGCAGAGGCAATGTGAAACATTTTAATGTGTCTCCGTCTACTTCCTCTGCTGTTCCAGGAAAAATAACAAGTGCCTTTCTCACATGTGCAAGGGCCACCAACACACTTCTTTGTTGTGTAATCAGTAGCTGAGGTTTCTGTTCGAGTGACTACAAATATGCACACACGGCAAGAGGAACTAACCTATGAAAAGGGCTAAGATTAGTGAGGCCGAGTGAGTGAGGGAACATCTGAAACACGTCCTCTTAAACAAATAACCACTTATGATTTCTTGCGCACGAAATGACTAATTTCTTTCTGTCACACTGTATGTGTGTGTGTATGTGTGTTTATTTATATCAACCACGTATGTTCACACAATTACACCAAGGGGAATCACCTGTTCACTTGATCTCTACACAGATTCATTTTAGCATCAACACACACATGTTTAGATGGTGTGGAGCAGAAGATACCAGGCTGGTTTCTTGCCCCGTCTGACCCATTCTTTATGATAGCAAATAGAAATAATGACCAAAACCAATTTCCTAAATTGTAATAAATCCAAATTATTATATTAAAGAGACTCTGTGGAACTAATGTAAGTCAATATACTCCGTGTACAAGTGACTAATGCGTAATTGTAGTGAATGCAATTTTATATTAGTGGAACAGCTGCATGTTGCTTGATTCTTATCCCTCTGCAAATGCTTCTGTGCCTGCGTGTGTGAGTGTATGTGTGTGTCTTTGGAAGATGTCCAGACCCAGTTGTCACATGCAGCTGTAGATTTTCTGGGTCAGATCAGTAACATTTCTGCAGCATTCAGGCTAAAGGTGGCGTCAGGTTAGAGCATGCAGGGGTGAGGACATAATGTATGAATTCCACTGTGAAGAGCACATGTTTTTTGTTACAGCACACCGACACCAACAGCATCTCCTATGTCGCTAAAAGCTGTCCAATCTCATTGTCTTTCCAAGGTGACATCTTCACCTGTGTGTGGCACCTCTTTACCTGAGATATTTCATCCTTTCTTTTTGTTTGTTTGTCTCTTTGTTTTTTAGTTTTGCGTCTGTCGTGTGTTAAATGGGTTTCAATGTGCCCACGCCCTCACAGTGAATCCTCCACAAATTATCCTGCTATGATCTCACATGGGCTCACTCTGACCGCAGAAATTCCGGAGAATGTCCAGTGCAACTCACTTGGATATTTGCCCTCTCACTACAGCCCCATTGGATAATTTCAGGGGATTATCCAGAGTTGGGTGCATGTCTGAAAGCAGCTTTATTGTTCTTGTTTTATCTCGGTCCTCTGCTGCAGTGTCAGCTGCTCATCCTTTCCCTCATCTAAGGCCCCTCATGGCTCAACATGGACCTTTACTACTTTGCATCTCATTTATTTAATTATTTCTCTGTCTCTGTCCCTCTCCCCCACTGTCTCTGCAAAACTTCCCTTCAAATTAACCCTCACCAATAACTTATCTCACCCTTGTAAAAAAAACAGCCAGTCAGTAACAGTAACAGTCATGGGTATAACACCCCCTCTTCGTGATATGTCAGCATATCATTTCCACCCAGCTGGGATGTTTTAGACTTTCCCTCACTGTTAAATTGGGTTGATGGTTTTAATTAACTCTGGTTTTAATGAAGGTACAGCTCTGATGTCAGACTCTCATTTCCATATGTAGAGATGGCTCTTTCCATTCAGGGGTCAGGGTTGTTTGTGGATTACAAATTAAAAGAATGCTCATTGTTTCTTGTAACCTCATATTAAATGGGATGGAGTCATTAACCACAGACAGACAATTTTGAATATTAAATTAACTTATATTTATAATTATATTTCCCTCATATTTGTTTTTAATCCATATGGCCAAATCCACATAACAAAGTTGCCTGTGTTTTCAAATCATTAATGATTGACATCTATGTCAGTGTTAGATGTATAGATCACATAAACAATTCTGCTGTTTCATTGTCTTTAAATAAAGTGGATTCCAAATGTCTGACACCACTTTACTGTGGTTCTGTCGGGTGAAAATGGATAAAACGTCATGTGAAATGACAGATTGAATCAGTTGTGTATGTGCGTAAATAAAACCACACACAACCAATACAAAATAAATAAATAAAATGGATTCTCTGGCCCTGTGTGTGTGTGTGTGTGTGTGTGTGTGTGTGTGTGTGTGTGTGTGTGTGTGTGTGTGTGTGTGTGTGTGTGTTACTCTGCCTACAGAAGCATCAAATTTACTACCGGAAATCAATTAGTCTCTTCTTCAAAATAAAACAAGAGTTAGACCGTAACCAATACCACAGGAATGCGTTTATTGTGGTGGTATTTTATTTTGAAATGTGTGAACAGAAGCCCGACCATGTCTGCTCCCTTGACAGGAGTGTGAGTAGTTTCCTCTCCTCTCCTCTGGCTCATTCAGTCCGTGGTGGTGTGTGGATGTGCTGTGCGCTCCGCCGTGTCTCCGTGGCGCAGGACAGGACGGTCGCCACGCCTTCAGGGACGCACTCTGCCTCGGCGTCAGCTCTGCGCGTGTGTCCGGTGCTCACCGGTGGAAACCTGGGAACCTGTCCGGAGCGAGGATCATTCAACAACCGGACATTGCGCCCGTGGAGTCCGGCTGATGCCAGCTGAACAGGCTGGTGTGTGAACGTTGATTTGAATTCTTTTTTGGGGAAATATCAAGAGCGGCTCTTTTATTGATTTGTCACCGGATACAGGTCGGATCGAAGATGGGCATTGAAGTGTAGTGCTGGTAAGTAGCGCGTAAAAGCAGCGTCACATCAAATCTGTACTATATTAAAATATTGAGATTGCGCTCACGCCCACAGTCACTAGCTGCGTGCCCGTGCGCGCGTGTGTGTGTGTGCGCGCGCGCATGTGTGTTTGTGTGTTTGTGTGTGTTTCCCCTCACACGTTCCACGTACTGTGCCCAGAACACTGTGTCGTCATAGTAGTAACTTTTACTAGCAACAGTGACGACATCATAATGTGTGTTAGGTGTTACAGATGGTGCAGCTCCACAATGAGAGAGAGAGAGAGAGAGAGCATCACAGTGTGTGTCCGTGAGTCAGCGGCGTGCAGGTCGGTTTAAAGGGCGCGTGAGAGGAACCAGCTCGACTCGAGAGCCTGGACTCACTGCGTCTTCTGCCTCTGCCTCGCACATTCACAGCACAGAGGGACATAAACAAAGACAGCAGCATTTCTCATGTTCCACTGTTAGGACCTGGTTTGGTGTGAAGCTTTATCTCAGTCTGTGTAATCATTAACATGGGGAGCAGAGCCTCAGACACTGCCTGGCTCTTTATCAAGCCCACATCTCTGCACATTTAAAACGAAGAGCCTGTTCCCTCACAGGCAGGACAGAACGAACAGGTGTGGCACTGTTGACATTGTACTCTTGTTTTGCTTGGAATGAAAAAAATCTGCATCATCCACTGCAAGAATCCAAGAGGCAGTAAGTGCAGCCTTTTCCCCTCAAGGGCGCTGTAGCATTGCACAGCTCACCAATACAAACCTGAAAGCATTCGTTATCTGTCTCTTGCAGCAGGTGCATACAAGTATCAGAAACCAGTACTGGGGGGGAGGAATTCTTGCTCCAGGTTGATGTACTGACCAGTTAAGGCACCTCAGCTTGAGCCCTCTCCACCCCTCAACCAGCCTCCCCCTCCAGTGGTGAAGCATCAGAGTGGGGGGCATCACGTTTGGTGACTGTGGTCTCTCAGCGTGGAGTCCAGCTTGGTTTATACCCCCCCTCCCTCTATTTAGGATGCAGCCCTGGGAAATGTGTATTTGCTCACTCTCACCTTCCCTGGCAGTGTGTGCTCCTGTGTGCCCAGAGGGGTGAAACACAAACATCATTTGTTCTGTGCTGTGCCTGCTGAGTTTGAGGTTCCTTTGTAAAATGACAAAACACTAAGTCAATTCTTTCACTCTTTGAACCCAATCTGCACTAAAAATGTGAATTGTTGTGAACCTGTACCTTCATTAGCACCTTTTGACTTTGGCCTCCAGTGGTCAAGACCCTGTGCATCCTCTGGGTTCTCCTCTGAAGCTAGCTGTCCTGTGGAGGTATTATGGTTTTGAACTGAAATGACAGCTTGGGGCAGCAGCACAGTCGGTACAGGTTGAACTGACATGAGTCACAGGAGCAGGGATCTGTCAGAAGCGTCTGGTAACAAGTCTGCAGGTACAGACGGAGACCACGGCACACGTTCCCTCCAATTTAGGCCGAGTCTACAGAGAATAACAGGTGTGCTGTTAATGAGGGCATCGTTCGGTTTGATGTTAGACTGAGAGGCATGGTGTGTGTGTGTGTGTGTGTGTGTGTGTGTGTGTGTGTGTGTGTGTGTGTGTGTGTGTGTGTGTGTGTGTGTGTGTGTGTGTGTGTTAGACAGTGAGAGAGAGGGCAGGTCAACACAGAGGTAAACACTAACTGGATGGCTGTGTGTATGTTCCAAGAGTTGTGTGTGTCTGATTATGTGCGTGTCCATGTGACTTTGCAGGAATCATAGATCACATGCTACTCTACAGACATGATAGATATTCTACTATTGCCCTGTGGTGTTGCAGTCACGACTAGAATCCACACTACCCCACTGGTAAACACAACGTGCAAAATGAATTCCAGTTTAAAAAGATTATTTTTTATTGAATGATCCATTCCTGTCTGTACTGGAATAGACTTTCGGTTCCTGTGTTGGTTGGTTGGATGGATGGATGAGCAATCAGTTGGCGGAGAATGAAATTGTTTTGTTCCTCTTTTTTGCTGAAGCTGTGACATTTGTCAATTCAGAGAAACTCTATTTAAGGGAATTACATAAAAATAAAATTAGTCAAATTATTAAGTATTAGGAAATGGACTACTGTACAAAGGAAAACACTCCTCTCTCTCATTTTCTTTTTTAGTCACACTTTCATTTAATTGGGAATTTCCCCAAATCTCCATCTCTATCTAGATAGTGAATTAGATTTTTTATCTCACCATGGCTCCTCAGCTCATTAGGGCCTTGATTTAAAAAGGACCGAACTTGATGGCCCAGTTTTTCCTAACAGGCCTTTGGATGTCTTTTGGCTAAAGTGCAGCTTTGCACACAGACACAGAGAGTGATGACGAGAGCGATCTCGCTGACATGGTTCATGAGTGGAATTGCTCTGTCACAGCCGGCTTCTCTGTCTTGGGAGCAAAAGTCGGAGAAAGAAAGAGAGGCAGAGTGAGAGAGGGCGATGTGGAACAAGGAATTCTGATGGTATAAAAGAGGGAAAAGGGGCAGTCACAGTGGGGACGCAACAGGCATCTAATTATCTCCCAACAGGAGCTTTGACTCCATGGAAACCTTGTGCGCTCTGCAGAGCTGGTCTGAGCTGCCTCCACATGGCCTGCATGCTTTCACAGGGCCAGCTATTGATGATATGTGAGTATGGATTGGCTACGTCCAAAAAATAATGCAATATTATTAGATCCCTGGTGTGTTCAATAAACCACTGAAGTAAACATATAGGTTATATACCATCAGACACAAGCTCCATGTAATTAAATTAACCTTATGAGGTGAACAGTATGTTATGAGAAACGTAATGGATTCTTTAGGCTGCAGAGCTTCAGCACACCTGAGTAATGATGTGACAGATGTGTCTTCAGCTCCAAACAATCCATACTGAGCTGAGCTATTGAAGGGATTTCATTAGGAACAGCCTTGTGGTATTTGGTCTTGAGATTAAACCTCAAGATGGTGTTTGGTATTGAGCTAACTGTGTCTGAACAGGTGAAAGTACTGCGTGCTTGCATCGATTCATGCTCCCATTTAAATCTGAATAAAAATAAGCTGCACATGTTCCGACAAGAGTTAGCATTTGAGAAGTTTGTCATCTTTTGTCAAACAAACACTGTCTCGACTGCCATCTGGTGGTTCGCTGCAGTATACGTCATAAATCCCACCTCCTCCACGTTAGTAGTTAGGACATGGACCAAACGTCAAACGTACATGTAGATGGTTATCATAATTTACGGTAGTTTAAATTTCTGTATGTTCAAATATCAACATGGAAACACTAGCTGCATGTTAATGAAGGGTGTTAGCACCTGTGTCTGTCTCTTATCATATCAAACTACATGAGACATAAGTGGTGAACAGAGCAGATCATGAAATCCCCCTCAACTCATTAGTACTTTGACATCATACATCAGCAGGGACACGCTGTGTGGCCTTTGACCGCGCTGGTTGTAATGAGCAGATAGATGTACTTCAACAGGAAGGGAGACAGTCCTGATGAAATTAGGAACATCTGGTTATTAGATTTGCATCTGTTACCTTCTCGCTCATTAGTTAGTGGTGGGTATTGTGCAGGTTTAACTGAGAGGAAGACAATGCGTTATTTCATTCAGCCTTCTCGTAACCATCACTCTGCTCTGTTGTTGTTTTCCATATGCTTCCATTCACTTGCTTGAGCATGGTAATTCCTCATAAGTAACACTTGAGACAAACTAATGCATGATTAGGACGAGATAAAAACCCATCACGTCTGCTTCTCCTCCACCAAGTGTTGCATCAAGAGTTGGTAGTAGACTGGAAAATGATAAATAACACATGACTTGTTTTTTTAAACCATTATGACCATTGTGAATGACAGATTTAGGGCGCTCAAGGCTCAGACGCGCTGTGTGCTCACTAAGAGCCAATCCCTGCTCAGCTCCAATCATCTCAAAGCAACATGTTAGATTGCCCAGACCCATCGCATGTCAGAGACCTTCAGTTCGTTTTAGTGCAGCATTTTCATCCCTGCCGAACTCGGGGAAATAGATTCAGAAGTGTATTTTTCACACACATGTGGAGAGGTTTGAAAGTGGAGTCAGTGGGTTAGGCCAGTCAACCTTCAGAGTTGGCCTCTACGGCACAGACGTTCTCTCAGGCTGATGGTTTTGTGTAACGCTGATCTTTCGTCCATCTAAATGTAAATTTTCTGCAAAGTAATGGTCTGATGAAAGGGATTAAATGTGTTCACCCTCTCTCTTGTAACGTTTTCAAGATGCAAGGAACTGGCTGAAAGGCTGAAGCCAAGACCGCACCTCTTGAAGAACAGTAGGACAGATGGTTGTTTTCATTGTGAAGGAATGACTTCATTTGGACTCACATACACCCTGACTTCCTCAGCCCTTTTTTTTCAAGCACATTCACAAACCCATGCGTGCACACAGCTGTGTCCAAACTCGCTCAGGAATGAGGAAGTCTACACACGTGCAGGGGGGTGTGTTCATGGAGGAGGATTCCCACTGAGCATTACATGGGACTGATGGAGCTGGTGCGTGCGGAACAGGTGCCAGGATGTCGGTGTGACCCTGCTCAGACAGTACAGGGGAATTCTTATAAAAGGGATTAAGGGAGTGTGTCCCTGTTGAGGCCAGAGTGTGACTCCCAGCCTCCGTCAGGCTCGTACCAAAGAGAGAGGCTGGGGAATGGGTGGGGAGCTGGAATGCCTCGACTGTAACTCAATCCTGTGTTTGGCTGTTGTGTGGGTGCAAGTGTGTGTGCATGTGTTTTTTTTCAAGACACAATGAACCCATTTGTTTTCATCCCTACTCCTCTCCAAAAACACTCACCATTAACCAACAATAGTGCGCTGGTTTGATTTTGTCGTGAAGTGTGTGTGGTGACATATGTGTGGTATTTTGCGCTCTCTCTGCTGTCAGTGGTGCCAAACAGTCACCGTGCAGCTAAGCAGCCAGATTGGCATGGCCCCCTGTACCTCGGCATTCAGTCTGGGCGCCAGTACACTTTTGGGCTCCTGTAGAGACTGGGGATGATGGTAGGGGCAGAGGGCCAAAATGCCTCCCATGCCAGCAGCTCCCGTTGGGACAGCAGCCTGCTGCAGGGCCATCTGTGCCGGCATCCTGACTGGGCTCATTGGAAAAGTAGGGCGTCGATGGGACATAAAGGAGGAGGGAGGAATTGAGGGGACATGTGGAAGGGGAAGGGGAGTGTGAGGCTGGATGACAAAGAGGTGTTTACTTTCTTTTAAGCCCATGCCATCATGAGAATACTTTATTGTTTGTGTGGTTGCATCATTTCAGCTTTCAAAGAATGCTGTGGAAAATTCAGGCCATAGCTGCAATACTCTCAGGCACGCAAAACAGTGTCAGGACCAAAAATACACAAGGATCTGCTTTTTTAGAGCACAGCCCCAAAATAGATGAAGAGTTGGAATTGTGAAGCGTTCAAGGAGCGAACATGTGGGTCCTAAATTAGACAGGAAGTATTAGAGTATTTAAATTAGTTAGCGAGGTGGGGAGCTGGGGAGTGTACACAGAAAAAAGAGGAGTTTAGTGAGTTTGGCAGGAGGGGTTTAACATTCAGAGAGCTCAGACTGTCTTCACGCTGCCCTGGGGGTGAGTATCACCTGCTCACCCTCCTCCCCAGTGCCACCGTTCTTTCTTTCTATCTTTGCCATCTTATTGTTATATTCATCACACCCCCAAGCACGGCAGAGGATGCAGCTTTTTACATCTTTGTCTTTTTATCTCCTTTTTACTGACTAAAAACTAAAAAAAGAAAGAAAAAATGTTGACACAATACTCACACAGGATATTTTGCTGTGGTCACTTGCAATGATGTGCTGCTCATTGTAAGCAGCACATCATTGCAGCACATCATTGCTGCTCACTTGCAATGAGCACAGCATTACATCACATCTTGAAGTTGTTCAACACCGATATAGCACATCAGCTCTGTAAGAAACGGATGAATTCAATCAATTTAAAACAAATATAACCACATTTAAATTCACTACATCCTCATAAATATCAATCCCCTAAACTCAAGATCCACAAATTATTCTCTGAGAAATCAATGAAAATGTTGAAAAACGCCCAGTGACAGTGGAAGATATATATCACAATAAATCAAATCGTTTTATATTGTGACATTTCCTGGGGAGCAATAGGTCAGCAGGTTACAATCCTCCACTCCAGATATTTGATCTTTTCACCCAACAGCACACCTGATTAAGTATGACATAAAAATAACAATCCCCTTCTCCTCCGCTGGATAAGGTTTGCTGGTGCAGGAATGGATTGAATTGGCCTTTGTGTGTCAGCTTTGTGCTCAAGGACATGAAAACAACTTTGAAAACAATTGTGTGGGACTTTCTTTCAAGCTTGAGGGAGAATGGTGCTGTGCAAAGATAAAAAAAAAAGCTGTCTTTAGCTTGGTACTGTGTAGTTCAGGTAGAGTTTGGGTGTTTGAAAGAAATGTCTTTTTCTATACCATCAGTATTTCAAACTTACTTAACAGAAATTCAGCACATAAACTGAGAAACCACATCTTATATTGTCCCCATGAAAGGATCCAGGCTATTAAAGCCATAAAATGCATGCAGATCTGATCATCGTGTTGATGACGTTTCTAATGCACAAACAGACGCTGGAAGATCTTAAATATCCCATGTAAAAGAGGTGCTGTTCATATTGAAGATGCCGATGAAGATGTCAACTTGGAAAGACAACAAGAGCTGAGAGCTTTTTGTGATAAGGGCCAATGCCAGTGCAACAATGCAGCAGAAGTGTTAGTCATGTCCTGCTTCCTGTATGCTCTACCCAGAACCCACCTCTCTCCCGAATGTTCCTATTGTTCTTCATATGTGAGAGTCCCGAAAAGGTCCGCACCTGATTTTCTTGATATTTTCTGGCATTCACATCTGAATACAGCTTGAAACAGCCGCGACCCTAGAGTGACTTTGGATGCCAACAAAGCTGCTACTGTGCATGCGCCCCTACCCAGGACCAGTAACCCTTCACCTTTGACCTTTGACTTAGGTCAGACTGTGGTTTGATTTGTTGTGAATAAGCCTCTTTAGTCTTAATGGATAGCTGTCTCTAATGCTGATTGTCCTCATCCGTCAACTCAGTGGAAGAACTGCTTTGTCTGCAGCTGTGTCACCACTGTTCTCAACACACACACACACACACACACACACACACAGGAAGTTGTGAGTAATACAATTTTTGTGGTGAAACAGGTTACACTGGGATGGCAACAGAAAAGGAGCAGGGATATGCTTCTTGACAGCTTCAAGATGCTCAGTTGCGTCAGGAATGCCATTGTTGCTTCAACACACACACACAACACAGACACACATGCAAGCACACAGGCCGACAGCTGAGCAGTCAAGGGTGTTGATAAAGATTGTGTATCTCTAGACTGTGCCATCCTGTTAATCATCATAGAACAAAGCAGGCGAATCCCCCGATGGCAACGATAACAGCCTGACAGAATTACAAGACAACACACACACACACACACACACACACAAACACAACTACTCATGCTGCAAGGTCCATGAACAATGACACTCCCCCAGCTGTCTAGACGGAGTGCAGGGCTGCTGTTGGCTGACTGCTGGGGATCTCAGAGGGGATTAGAGCACACACCACTACACTCACCTGTTCTTAGCTGCTTGTTTCTCGATGTGTGCTTTCACGCAGCATTGATGCAACGTGACAGGCACATAGGGAGCTGGGTGAACCATGAGGTATGGCAACAAGATATACGAGTAGAGCTGTGGATGACTTTTTGGTCAAACAGCAGGAGAAATTGTGCTACCAGCTATATAGTTAGAAAATAATAGTACTAATAATAATATGTACAAACTTCTGACATCAAGATTTCCACTCTAGGGAGAAATTATCAAATCTTCTCCCTAAAGCAAACTTGTAATCAATAAGCAATAAGACTCAGCTATAATCAATTCACCTCACTCAGTGGTTTTGCTCATGCAAACATTAGTTGGTCTGGTATGATCAATACCGCCATGGTGGCTTCTATTAGCTTAACATAAGCAAACATTATTGCATATTGATGCATCACAGATGTTATTGGGTCAGTTTGCTGACTTTCCTTAAAGAGCCTGATCAATATGGATTTTGGAGATTGACCATATTGTCTTTGTTCTGTGCTCGCTGAGATTTGCACGCTTGTTCCTGTCACACGTACATACCCAGACTAAAATAAAGGGTCAGCATCTGTCTTACGTTCCACACATGCATACCTGATTACACATTGCTGTCCATTCCATTCCAGATGTATCGTACCTGCAGCATGTGCAGTTGACGCATACAGTCAGCGTGGTCACAAATTTTGGGCTGCACGCGGGCGTCGAGTGAAATTCTCTTATTGGCTGATTTTTATCGGCCAACTGATAAATTGTCCAGGCTCTATTTCCTTTTGCCACTATTACTCAACATTTAAAACCTACGGGTTTCTAACTTGTAAACACTGGTTCACCCACAATGAGACTGGGAAACTCGATATGCCCAACTTGGCTCTTACTAATACAGAAGTGCCTGAAAGGTAAACAAATATGGATCACGCCTCACATCAGCCAAAGACTATCGTTCACTGTGACTGATGTGGTACACATACACAGTGGCCTGGTCCATAATTCAATTTACACATTTGTGGAGGAGTTACCTGAGTGACCCCTTGTTTGCAGACTGTGCGACACTGACTGGCAGAGATGCAGAACCATAATGAAATGATTTATCAGAGCCTGAGAAACTGATGGGAGGAGAGAAGAGCTGTGGGGGAAAAAACAGAGCAATAAGGAGAGTGAAGATTATCACAAGCGATACAGGAAATCATTGATAGTGTGAGCACGTAGAATAAAACTCTCAGTCACTCCTGCACATATATGAGTACAAGCGCAGAGACGGAGCAGTGTGTGTGTGAGTGTATGCAGGAGATGACTTGCAGATACTCTACTGGATTTATTCAAACTTTCTCTCAGAGCTGAGCAGACTTTGTCGTCCTGACTGCCCAAACATAAAATAAAATTCCTTCCAGTTTCCACAAAGCTTGTGAGGGTTTTCCATTTTTCTTTTTATCAGTTCTCTCTGTGGCAAGGACACCCCAGGCTTCCCCTCATGGAACCTAATCTAGACAAAGACAATGGGAGGAAAACAGCTGAAACGCAACATTAACAACATTTTACAGCTGCGTGTTGAACTGTGGTGGAAATATTTTTCATCTGAGGTTCTTTGGTTTTGTCTTACCCTGCAAAATAGACCATGTAAAGTGGTTGATGCATGCATGAGTATGGCATATACCGTAGCTTAAAGAGATAGTTCGCCCAAAAATGGAACATTCACTCATTATCTACTCACCACTATGCTGATGGAGGGGTGGGTGAAGTGTTTTAGTCGACAAGACACTTTTTGAATTTCAGTGGTAAACTGGTGACCACTTCTTCAAACGTAAGAAAAACAACACAAAAAAAAGCCTAAATGTCCTCTGTGATCCTCCTCCATGTGAATGCAGCGAATTTGAATGTCGGGGCTTCCTGACACTTGGATGACGCCACAGGAGCAGTATGGAGGCATATCATGTTTTTATTCAGTTGTTTTTTACATTTGAATAATTGGTCACCATTTACTTTAACTTTATTAGATTGGCTGCAACGCTGTTTTACCCCTGTATCTCCATAGTGTTTTCTGGACTCAAACTCTTCACCCACCGCTCCATCGACATAGTGGCGAGTAGATAATGAGGGAATTTTCATTCATCCCTTTAATAATTTAGATTGAAACAGCTCAATCAGGTGTCGTGGTTATAATCTGCTGGGTTAAACCCATCTGTTGGGCCTCTCACAGGTTGTCGTCAGTGTATCACAGTAGTAGTGTGCAATGTGGAGCAGTGGCTATAGCTCTGAGGAACAGACAAGAAGATGTCGGACCCCGTTAACCACAACATACACTGTGAGGGACCTGGCCATGGGTGTCAGTGTAGTGTAAGTAGAAACGAAGGCGGTAAAATGCCTCACAGAAAGATGACTGACCATCCCCCCAGCCTTTTGTGTGCCTGCATGCGTCCGTGTCTAGGTGCGTACAAGTGCACGAATAAGAGCTGGTGTGGGGGAACAAAGGGAAACTGAACCTCGCACACAGGAAACTTGAGACATGAGCTGCTCTTCTGCATGCCAGCGTGTGCTTGACCTTTCACCCCAGGGACACTGGTCTATCGAGGTGGCTCATAGGCGGGGGGGTTGTGCATGTTTGTGTGTGGGATCAGAAGAGGATGAAATGATTGCAGCAAACCCACTTGCCTCCAGGATGATAGATAATGTGGTCATGTCAGCACTGCTGTTCTTATATTCTCTCTTAACTGTAACCGCTCTAAAGTGGCATCATTACCTCCAACAAGGAGGTTGTGTTTTCATCTGGGTTTGTTTGTTGTCCTTTTGAAAGATTACAATAGATTGTGTATATTTGTGTAAGTGCACATTGTGGCCGAGCCCTGCCCGTGATCTGAGCTACAAACAGCAGGAAGAATACTTGTGTGTTACGTCAGATAAAACTTCCTGGGTGTTGCTCAAGGTCTCGCTGTCAGCATGTGGGTTTGCTGTCCTTCCTGTCACCCCTGCAGGCAGAGTGGCTTTGTGCCGCTGAACTTGCCCAAAGGTACCCCGAGACTGCACCTGTCCTCGGAGATGATGATGTCCGATTTAGGTAGTCACCAGGTTTGGTCAGTGAGCGTGGGAGCACAGCAGTGTTGATGTCAAATTCAGATATAAGAGACTCTGCTCACTCTGCTTGATCACCAATATATCCATTGTCTCTACATTTCCACTTTAAACTTGTAAAGGAATCAGATGGCATCAAGTAGATGATGAGTGATGGGGATAATTGTACCCTGAGGAAAACGGCACTTGTTTCTGTAGTATGCCCACTCTAGCGTACAGCGGCGCAGTAAGTGCTCCTCTCCACTACAGCTGCATTGTTGGTCCATTGAGGGAAGGAACATGTTGAATTTTTAAAATGTGCAACCCGAAGCAGTCTTAAAGGGAAAGACAAATGGCACCCGGGCAAAGATAGAGGCCACGCGATCGCTTTCGGGCTGCACCAGTGTCTCCACGGCGACTGAGTGACCCACATTTACATTCTCTCCTCTGTCTTGTGGAGATGTGGGAGACGGGGGCAGCTGTTTGGGGGTGTTTTTGTGTCCCACGACGACGGCTGTGGGTCATCTGCTGGAGAAGATGAGTGTGTTGCTGTGAAGAAAGAGGAGATATTACTCCAGGATAGTGAACAGAAAATTTAAAGTAGAATGAAAAAAATGATATACAAATGAAATACAAGTCAATTTAATTTCAAAATTATCTCAAGGCACTTTATGCAGTAAATTACAAAATTATAGAGAAACCCAACAGTTCCCACAATGAGCAAACTTTTGGCAAGTGTGGAGAAAAACAAATCTCTTGTAAACAGTTTTGTGACTTTGAAATGTTCCTGCAGAGCCCTAACCTGAATGAGATGAACTACCACCACAAAATGTACTTGAGTTACAATTTCTTATAACTCAGTATCATACCTCTTCCTCATCCTGTCAATAAACTGCTGATGTTTCTTTTTGTCTATTTGTGCTTTAGACAGGAATGCCCCAGACTGTGTGCTCAGGCATCATGTTCACCACTCCCAGTGGCTTCAGCCCTCATCTGGCCTGTGCTGAGCCTGGGGAGGAGGAGGAGGCCCCTCAGGAGGGTCCGGAGCCCGGGGCTTGCCTGGCCGACGGGCCCCCGATCACCTCTGCCTCCCTGGACACCCTGATCCAGAATCTGGTGCCCACTGCTGATTACTACCCTGAGGTAAACGGAAATGTAACACAGTTCATTAAAAAGTCCATCTCAGTATATAGAAGTAATGAGAGTCCTGCCAATTACATTATTATCCCCATGTCTCTATTTAAAGTTCAGTTCTGCTCCCTGTAATTACTGTAAGCAGCAGAGTTTTTATTGATGTAGTGACAGTGTCTGAGTGAATGTCTCCCTCTGTCCTTTGACAGAAAGCCTATGTGTTTACCTTCTTGCTGAGCGCTCGTCTGTTCATCCCTCCTCCGGAGCTGCTGGCCAGGGTGTGTGAGCTGTGCATCAAACAGCAGCAGCTGGATCAGAGCCCACTCGATACGGTCAGCACTGCACCACACACCAATGCATAACAGCCGTGTGCACATGCATGAGCTAGTAAACAAAAACACATGCAGGAGCAGAGAAAGCACACAGACATACTCCTCATCCTCATGTAAACAATAGCCACAAATTTTTGGCCAAATTGCTGACTTCAGGATAATATTTGTTTGGCGGATACAGTCATTAATCCAGACTGTGGTAAAGCTCTTTCACTTCTTCAATCACAGGCAAAAGTGAGGAAGTTTGGCCCGAAGATATTGCAGCTGCTGACAGAGTGGACGGAGACATTCCCGTCTGACTTCAGGGACGAGAAGATGGTCGGACTCCTGAAAGACATCATCCACAGGATAGCTCAATGTGATGAGGTACAGTCATGACGTGGAACTGTGATTACTAATTATACGTTTTCCTTACTTCCGTAATGATCCTCATTCATATTTCATACAACCTGAAAACGTAAATCATCATAGACCGGGCATGTGTGTGTCAGTGTAAACAGGGAGCAGATTGTCTCCTTTGCAGTTGGTAGTTTATTTACAGAAAATACTGCAAAGGAGAAAAGTGAACTGGGGGATATTTTTTTAATGATGATGTGAGGCAGTAAGTTTTAAAAACTTTGGCCTTCGCCGCTGTTGTTGAGTTTGACTGATAAGCACCAGTCAGGGAGTGAATGTTGGTGACGGCATCATCATTTCCAGACAATGACGCAGCTCCAGAGTTTTCAAACTAAAACAAGGCCAGCAGCATGTCCAAACTTCTCCATCTTAGGGGCTCAAAATTTCAGGACTTCAGGCATAAACATAGCAGCAGTGAAGCGTTTTACAACTAAAATGTAGTTAGTCTGGATGTAGCCTGCATCAGTTTCTGTTTGACCAGTCATCTTCACTTAAGACAAGAATACTTTTACAGTTTTGGAAGGATCCTAGATCTTAAAAAAGAGAAAAATAGGAAACAACTCTGCAGCTTATAACAAGATAATCATTTTGTGATTTTGAGCCACATTATTGCTGTTGCCATTACAGCTTTTATAAACTGTAGCTGCAGTGAGAAATGCTCTGATGGGGAACAAAATTTAATTATCATCACTACCGCTGTGGTGGAAGGAGTCAGAGTGTCAGTGTAGGGGGGGGGGGGGGGGGGGGGGGCAGCCGCAGCTCCGTGTTACACAATCTTACCACACAGGAGAGGAGAGAGAGGAAGGAAGGATGTTAGAGGAGTGTATCTATCTGCAGCCTCGGGGGGGGGACATAGAGGAAGGGAGATTGATGGAGAAAATGGGGGGATGGTAAACAGGGACACGAAGGTGGAGGAGCGTGATGGAGTCAGAGAGGAGGACGAGAAAAAAAGGAGGGACAGAAGGAAGGGAAGGGCAGGTGGTGATGAATGTGCTGCTATGTCCTACAGTATGGGTGTGTGTGTGCATACATGTGGCTCATTTGTGCGACAGTCTGACCTGTAACAGCCTCGGTGACCAGTCATCTGCAGGGAGGGCCACAGAAACACACATTCCTGGACACAGAGCACATCGCAGCTGCTGAGTGAAAACCTCGATGAAATGTGTTTTAATTCAGCTGAAAGATTACATTGAACTCTGGGTTGCTGAGCTCATTCAATCCTCTCAAACATCATCACATGGTTTCAAAATGCTTCGCTTTTGTGCTAAAAAAAACAAAAAACAAGACAGCGTGGTTTTGGAAAGCTTCTCAGTTTACGGCACATTTGTGAGCATGACTCGCAAAAAAATTAAAACGCACACTCCTCCACTGGCAATCAGAAGGAAAAAACACCTTTTTTAGAAAGGTTTGCCCGCTTTAAAAAAGACCTGCGTATACCTACTAATTTACTGTAAAAGAGACAAAACACTTTTATACAGGTCAGCAGCAGTGGTGGGGAAATAAACTTTTATACTATCTATTTAATAGTCACTGTGAATGGAGAGCACAAATATGAGCTCACAACCTGGCAACCCAGAGATTCTTTTGATTCATGCCTATTATTGATCTATGAAGCATTAATAAATTATTCAGGAAGTTGGTTATTGACAGCACCTCCCCTCTTCTCTCCTCTCCTCTCCTCCCCTCTCGTCTGCAGGCGTACTGGAAAACCCTGAACCAGGTGCTGCAGAACCTCAGCCAGAGGCTGGCCCAGATGAGCCAGGGGGAGGAGAGCATCGTCAAGGTTTCCCTCAATGCCTCCTCCATCTCTGACAAGCTGGTGGCCTTCAAGACCAAGCCTCCGCCCATCCAGAAGGACATGCTCTCCATCTGCAACGACCCGTACACGCTGGCACAGCAGCTCACCCACGTGGAGCTGGTAAGGAGAGGAGAGGGGGGAGGTTAGAAAGAGGTCAGGATAAGACATCGCGAAAGGGGATGGACAAAGAGAAGAGGAGAGGGTGTTGGGAGGGGGGCTAAGAATGGTGAAGCATAGATGGAGATTAAGTCTGTGTCAAGGATGTAAACACGGGATAAATCACATGAGAGGAGGAGATGGAGGGAATAGAAACAGATATGAGCGTGTTCGAGAATGAGTCTGAAAGAACAAAGGGAAGACAGTGAGAGGTACAGTTGCAAAGTAAAACTGGCAGACACACTTAGCACTGTGATCCTGTTCTTGCATTTTGAAGATGGCCGCAGATAATTGGTCTTCACCCACTTTAACAGAGACAAGAACAAAGGGAATAATGCAATGAAACATACATGAACAAAGAGATCTCTGCAGTGTCCCTCACATTGCATGCATGGTGCCTTCAGTCTATTCATGTGTGTCTTGATGTGAGCACGTGCATGTGATGGTGGTAGTGTTTCTCTGTGTGTGTGTGTGTGTGTGTGTGTGTGTGTGTGTGTGTGTGTGTGTGTGTGTGTGTGTGTGTGTGTGTGTGTGTGTGTGTGTGTGTGTTTGTGTTTGTGTGCCTGACTAAGCTTGTTCCCTGACTGAGCGGTGACATCACCCCAGAAGTCAGTGATGTGCCTGGGGCTTCAAACAAAGGGGATAAAACCAGTGTGGATATATGTGACCTGACAGCTTCACACACACAAACAAGGCAGACAGACACATACAGTGCACATATTTTGTACTTTAATAAATGTATTGTAGGCTTCAGCTACATGCTAATTCTGGTTAAAAAGATGATTAGATGATTTTTTATTATAATACTATTAGAAAATTTAGATTGTGCTCGTGACCACAACCACTGGGTGCGTGCCTGCATTTGTGTGTGTGTGTGTGTGTATGTGTTTGTGTGTGTATCCATATGTCATGTGTTGAGAAGAAGGCTATAATGAGTCATTTGGATTTTTTGATTTGCACATGTTATGAGACTGCATAGTTTTATTCTTCTTCTTTGAATAGAAGTGAATATTGTCTCAAGTGTCACTTTGAGGAAATATGATTCCAATGAGTCATGTCGATGAGTCATTACTTCCCTTTATTGATTGCCTTCCATTACTGAAATGAAAGACTTATTAATGGTATTACCCCCATCTGTGTGTGTGGTGTGCTTGTGTCTGTGTGTGCTTGTGTCTGTGTATGTGTATGTGTATGTGTCTGTGTGTATGTTTTCCAGGAACATTTGAGTCATATTGGGCCAGAGGAGTTTGTCCAAGCCTTTGTTCAGAAGGACCCACTAGATGGAACACAGGTATATCTTTTATTTCTCTAAATAACCATTTTGTTTATGTCATTATTATTTTCAGGGTGAAATTCTTACATTGCCATATCAGTAGAATCACATAGTTTGTCCTCAGGCCAAAACACTGCATGTTTTCTTCATATTTTCAGTTTTGTTTTGTAAAAGAAACTGCTCCTGGTGTAAAAAGCCTTTTATGTTTGCTTCTACAGAGGCTAAACAGAGGTCAGAGAGTCAAAAGGACACAAACAGCACATTGTAACATCACAAGCTGTGACAAGCACAGGCTCGAGTTCTTCATCTGCCCCCTGCAAAACTGTTCAATGCTTTCAGTCTCTGTTCCTCCACTGTCGCTCTTCCACAGTTATTATTCCATCATATTCAGTTCCTGTCTCTTTCACTCACCTTCTCTTCCCCTGTGGGTTTTTTCACCTGCTCTCCATCGATTGTGTTATTTCCGCTCCCAGTTTGCTACCTCTGTCATTTGCACTTGCATGGGGGGTCATTTTGTAGATGGGAAGCTAATTAGTAACAGAGGAATTCCCTATGGTTACGCCTACTATACTCACTGTGTGTGTGTCTGTGTGTGTGTGTGTGTGTGTGTGTGTGTGTGTGTGTCATCAGCAGCCGTGCTTCAGTGACCAGAAGAAGAAAACCTCCAACCTGGAGGCTTATGTCAGGTGGTTCAACAGACTGTGTTACCTGGTAGCTACTGAGATCTGCATGGTGAGTGAAAAATGTAGATATACCAGTTACTCTTCAGTCTGACATTAAACGACAGAAGAAAATTGCCCATTTCATACTGTCGTAGTATTTCATTACACAAACTGGAATGGCAGTGCATACCACCAAGGTGCTACAGTCCATTTAAGAAACCACATTTAAATCCACTAGAGCCTGAATTTTATTTGGATCTGCACCAAATTCTACACACGTATAGAAATCCTTATCTGTTTCCTAACCTAAACTTTAATTGATTCATCCTTAGTCCATTCCCAATCCTTCCACCAAGTTTCAAATAAATCAGTGGTGTAGTTTTTGCATAATCCTGTTGACAAACAGCAATGGAAACATAATCTCCTTGGACTAATGACAAACAGCAGATGATGGCAGTTTAGTTGTATTAGAGCACCACTGCCCCCCAATGGTCTCATAAAATTACTACACTTTCATTGAGAAGGCTTGTTTAATGATATGTGTTTTTAAAAACAGAACGTTAAACAAACCTCTCCACCTTTTTGCAGCCGGCGAAGAAAAAGCAAAGAGCCCAAGTGATCGAGTTCTTCATCGACGTTGCCAGGGAGTGTTTCAACATTGGAAACTTCAACTCCCTCATGGCCATCATCTGTGAGTCTAGTTTTGCCATAGCTGAGAGTATTTTCTCCCACCTGACATGGGATTAATAGTTGAAATTCATTTCCTCCTGTAGCCGGTATGAACATGAGTCCTGTGTCACGGCTGAAGAAGACTTGGGGCAAAGCCAAAACTGCCAAGTTCTTCATTCTGGAGGTAAGCACAATGCAGCCATTCACTGAGTGAGAGGCCCATGACATGTTAGAACTTGAAGCTGACATTGTTTTGCTTATTTCCATTTAATTTGACAGCATCAGATGGATCCTACAGGAAATTTTTACAACTACAGGACGGCCTTGAGAGGGGCCGCCCATCGCTCTCGGACTGCCAACAGCAACAGAGAAAGGGTAAGGCTTGACACCATGTCACTCTGAAAGCATGCTGGCATTGATTTTGTGTTTTTAATTTCACCTTCATGCCAATATCTCTATATCGTTCTGTCCATTTTACTTCCTCAGATTGTAATTCCCTTCTTCAGTCTGCTGATCAAAGATATTTATTTCCTGAATGAAGGATGTGCCAATCGGCTGCCCAATGGCCACGTGAACTTTGAGGTAGACTGATGCTCTTCTCCTTAAGCCTGTTGCATTTAACCTACCTGCAAACATGTGTTAAGTGTAATTTTGTGTCTTAGAAATTTGTGGAGCTGGCACGTCAGGTTGGGGAATTTATGACATGGAAACAGGTGGAGTGTCCATTTGAGGAGGACCGGGCCATCCTACACTACCTCCACACCGCTCCGATCTTCAGCGAGGACGGTGAGAACCCGCCTTGTCGTTTTAATAACATTTTGAAACAAGTTTATCAAAGTGATTTCATAACAGAGTGTGAATGATCTAACTCACCTGCTGCTCCAAGAGCATGTTTTTTTAAATTTTATATTCTGATGTTGAGATGCTTTGACTCAAAACTTGTGCTTAGATTTTCTCTGCTTGTGCTCAAACTGTGCACCCCAGCTTTCTATTGGTTGGGGAATTTTTAATACCCAAAAATCCAAGCGTAGAAGAAAACTCAGAGAGCAGTCATCTGAGTGCAACCACACAGCTTGATCACAAGCAGAGCATATCTAAGCTCAAGCAAAGGCTATTTGAGTGCAAGCTTTGGGTGAAAGCATCACAAAATCATGATATCAAAAAGTCCTGCTCTCACGCTCCTGAATAAATTTCTTATATATTGTTGTTTCTTATATTGTTGTTTTATGTACATAAGTAGTGCACCAATGACACCAAGGCAATTTCCTGTATGTGCAAACATACCTGGCAAATAAAAGAATTCTGATTCTGATTCTGATAAAGACAAGATAAAAAATAAAATACGTCTCTTCTCATTATCCCAAGGTCTTTACCTTGCGTCCTATGAGAGTGAGAGTCCAGAGAACCAGGTAGAGAAGGACAGGTGGAAAGCACTCAGGTAAGACTCACAATGAAAGATGCTCTCAAGTGTTGAAGAAGACGCTCTGTCCTTCATCAGCATCTATTTCCTCCCCTCAGGTCTAACGTTCTGGGAAAGACATGAGGCGCTGTCGGCAGCTAAACCCCTCCCACCAGCGGGGGAGCGTGTGTTCTCACTGCACTAAAACGAACTGTGAAGGAACCAAGCTGGTACTTAGGTGATTTTCTATGAAGAAATTATGACAAAAAAAGAAGCGCGGTGAACAGGATTCATCAAGGAGACTGTAAAAATAAAAAATAATAATAAACAAGCCGGGAAAAAAAGTGAATTGAAAATGTTAAGCTAAAGAAACAGGAGTAAAATGCCTTTGGAGCATATCAGTGATGAGGTACAGTTAAGTAGGAGAGCAAATACAGCTTCTCCTCCCCCCCATCCCCTCCATGTGTGTTTACTCTGTGAAGATATGTTTACTACTATAGAGAGAACAGTTACAGGGAAAACCACTTTATAAAATGAAATTCCTACTGATGCTTTAGTTGTTTTTGTATTTGCTCCTCTCCCTGTTTCTCTATTTCTCTTTCTCTTTGGTCCAACGCCTCATCCAGGTTTTTAATTTAAATTAGTTTTTTCCTTAACTTGTAATGTACTGTAATCAAACTTACCATGATGTAAAGGGCGCTGGCTAGCCTGTATCAGATTTTATAGGTTTACTGAAGGAACGGCGACCGTGTCTATCTGCGACGATAGACGATGACACACGTCGAGCATTTTACCAATTCATCTCATGTGTACTGTTTGCATGAGAGAAACCTGTTCATTGGTCATCTCCTCTTGTAATTTTATTTATTTTATCTTAATTTTGGAAAAGTGTTGGACAGGGGGAGTGGAATATGAACTGTTTTAAAAAAGTGTTTACTCCTTTTACTTTGTAAATGAATTGTGCCATTAAATGCAACAAAACCCACAGTATGGCTTCTAGCCGGTCACAGCAGGAGGTGTAGAATGTGTACAGGTGACATTGAACCCCTCATCTTTCTGCTCTTCAGGAAGTTTTCTCTCTGACTGATGTTCAGTTGTCTGATATATTTATGGAGATTTCTGTGCTGACAGATGTATAGTTTTTATCGTATCTTTCCTTTACTGAATATGAAGTCCGACGGCATGCTACACGGCGAGGCGATTGAAAGTGTATCCACCTTGTAATGTTTAACACAACCTTTGTAGTGAAGATGCATTGCTGCATTCTGTAGAAGGACAATGATGAACTGGAGATTTTCTCTGTGTGAAAATGTAAAAAGAGGGAAACTTGTGCCATGAATCCCTGGTTGTCTTGATAATTCAGGTTCCTCTGACTTGAAATGTGTTTGTTTATTGTTTTGTGGGATTGTTGCTGAGCTTTTTTTTTATTTTGGTGGTTCTGTTGTGATTTGGGAAACATGTTTGAGGGTGTGGGGTGGGAGAACATGGGTAAAGGGAACGGGGACTATGTAATTATATAAGCTTTTAAAAAAGTCTTATTCAGTTTGCTCTAATTGATTGATGTCAGTGTTTTCTCTTAAGAAGCACCTTTCCCTTCCAATAACAGACTGTCTGTAATTCTCCTTCCTCATGTGTCACCAACAAACTGGCTTTTCTTGTAACATGTTCCCCGGACAAGTGAAGACTAAGGAGAGCCAGAGATTTGATGTCAAACCTGCAAATCGAGGTGATGACATGTTTAAATAAAACATTGCCTGCAGTTGAACATGTTTTTTTACATCAGCTCTGTTCTTTGAAATAATATTTCCCACATACATTCAACCCTGAGTGCAGTTCGAGGAGTGTCGTACATTCAGCATATTTCATGGTTATTGAGGCCAAGCAGACAAGACTCCGGCTTCAACGTGACTGATCAAATGTGTGACTAGTTCTTTATAAGCCTTTAATAAAAGTAACCCATGCTTAGATGAATGCCAGCAGTCGCTTTTTTCATTGGATTGATTAATTTTGTATTTTTATGCTCATTCAAGGTTGGCAGCTTGATCAAAGCGTTGCTGACATGAATTCTCACACTCAGGGTTTTCAAAATAATGCACCAGCCATGACAGGTTATTGATTCAAAACCATTTTATCTCATTTGGATATAGACATTTTCTGAATATTTGATTGAATAAAAAAAAAGCCTGAATGTTAGTTGAATGAATAAGTGCATAACAATATCTGCATAATTTGAAACAGAGTCACCAAGGTTTAAATCACTCAGGCAGTCAGCACAGCCAAATGCAAGCCCATGTTAAACATTTCAATAATAGCCCTCAGTTGGGTGCATACCTCTGGTTCAAACAGTCTCCACCTAATTAAGCTGCACTAAATTTCACAAATAAGTTCCATAAAAATGTGTGATTTTTCATTAAGATGCAATAATTATTTCCTGTGAAAATTGTAAAAATGTTGAAAAAAAAATGTCTTCATCCTTACTGCATCCTAATTTGTGGAAATCTGTTCAGCGGTTTTAGTGAAATCTTGCTTACAACAAACAAGCAAATGGACAGGGTTCATGCAAAAATGGCTGAAACTAACACTATAAAGGCTTCTGTATTTTCCTTATGCAACAGATTCATCTTTCTGTTATATTAAAATGTATCAGTTAATTGTTTAGTTTACAAAACCATAAAATGGTAGTAACTGCCCATTGCATTTCCTCAGACCAAACTGGCCCCATTAAATATTTGTTCAGCCTACAATCATTAGTCCCAATATGTTGAATTTAAAGTGATAAAATAAGAAATAACTTTGAGATGCTGTAATGAGATGATGTTTGGCATTTTCTTTATGGATGATTTAAACATTTTATTTAAATAAATATTTAATATATGAATCATTTTTCTAAAGACACCTCATATATGTATTGTTTCAGGTTTTATTTTGAAAAGCATACACCTATTAGGATGAAGCCAAATGCTTTGTCTGCTTCATCCATGGAACTGATTTAGATTTTTTTATACATATATAATCTTTAGATGCAGGAGAAGCAGTGAGTTTGTACAGCTCATTTATTATTCATTTTTAAATACCAGCAATACCAGAAAAAGTCCACACTTGATTTCATTTCTGGCAGAACAACTGTCAGTGAATCAATAGAAAGGCTCGTGTTTGTTGGAGCTCAGTAAGTCTCAGTCTTTCAGTTCCTCTCCACTTGAACCGAATGTGATCTGTGCCAGTTTGGTGTACGTCTCGAAATGCCTGGAGCTGAGGTACGTGCCGAAGAAGATCTGCAGCACCAGCACCGCCCTCATCTTCCTGAGGATCGGCCGGGACAGGTCCGCACAGTACCGTAACATGTTGCCCTTCTCCGGCATGGGCGCCGTTCTGTACCTGGTGGCGAGGCCGATGTTGACGGGTAAGGCCAGGAGGATTGGGTACACGCCGGCACCGACCACGCCGACCAGAGCGCCCCGGATCAGGGCGCAGCTGGGACAGTTGAGGTCGCCGGACAGGAGGGGGCTGGTCACCGACGCGTGGTACAGGGCCACCGTGGTCATGAACGGCAGCGCCGCCATCGGCAGGCTGGAGGTGATTGGCGCCTGAGTGATGTTCAGGGCTCTGCGGTACAGGCTGTTGGCGACCAGCCCTGCGAGAGCCCCGTTACCCCCCAGATACAAGGGTCCGTACTGGAAGAGCTTCCGGTCAGAGTCCGGCAGCCTCTCGAAGTTCTTCGCCAGCATCTCCGCCACCACAGATCTGTGGCGCGTGTTTCCGGACACGCTCTCCGGCTGCGTGTTGTCCGACATCTTCACACGGGATTTAAAACTGATAACAAGAGTTCATCAGCTGGAGATCCTGGTTTACAGGTGGAAACCCAGTGTTATGTCATTGATGGGACGTTGAGCTCCGGATGAAGACAGGGCGCAGACATGTCTACTCTTACCCATAATTCAGAGCGCTACTTTAAGTTTTCTTGCCCTAAGTTGAGACTTTCAGGCAAGAATGAACATTTCTACACCTTTTTGATGATATAGTCTTGATTTATTTGAAGATGGTGGAGTCTGATACGACAGAACGTGGATGCTAAGTCGTGTTTTTTTTTTAAATGTGCTGCATAAATCCAGTTTCTGGACTTTGACTTCACCTGTAAGACTAAACTCAGGACACCAGATCATTGGTCCGGACTGAGTGGGCGGAGCTTTAGCGCGTTGCGTCGTACGTGTTTTCGAACCATCGAAGCACCGTGTCCGCTCCAGCGCTCAGTCACCGGCGCCATTTTGGAAGAGGAATAGTTGGAAGCGTTCTCCAGTTTCTTTGTTCAATTTTTAAAAAAACTCCTAAACCTACTGTTCTCATTGTTGAAGTGGGGTAAGGGCATTTTGTTTCAATCATTCACAATCACCATATTATTGTTTCCCAACGTTTAATGCATTGCATGAGGCCAGTGTTAGCGTTAGCAGCTAACTTTAGCCCGTTAGCTTCTCCGATATTCGACGTCTCGTCGACAGGACATTTGCTCGTCTGACGAGGAAACATGTTTCATGGGATGTTGTAGGTTCACAATTCGGCCTGTAACTTTCTGTCACGAAAACAGTCTCCAGTTGTTTAATGTGTTGACTCATCAGAGTGAGGTGTATTCCATGTTATGCTTGTGGATAATGGATTTAACATTGTTTCGCTACATGGGTGGCTAGTTAATGTGTTCGGGCCTTTGGATCGAGAACAGACTGAAGCTCGACGACAGCCTCTGTATCTACTCACGTGTATTCAGTTTAATACGTATTGTTACAGAATATTCCTAAAACCTCACTGTGAATGGCGACCTAACGTAAACACGCTAATAAAGGAAAGTGTGCCATTTATAGGGCCCCATCAGGCCTTAATCGTGTTATGACAACGTCGATCATATGATAGTTCGCTGTTGCCACATTTCACTTTTATGGCACGAGACCTGCATGTAAACAAGATCACTGAGGATTTATATAGCTGAATATCGACTAATAAAATAACAACGGTGCTTTTAAACTGGATGAATATTTTGAAGTCTTCACACGAGAGAAGGTGAAGTCAGGCTGTACGATTTGTTTTTGTCCAGAGTGTGCTAAGTTTAAGTTACATTTTTGCTGCTGATGAACTTGTCAAATTTGAAGCCATCTAGCGTTCGGTCTTTCAATCTGTCAATTAGTTAACATAGTTTTATTACATATTCTCTTATATCACATCTATTACTCGATTTTGGTATAATTGCAGACACACTGAATACTGGCCTCCTCGCATGCTCCTGACAGAAACGTCATGTTGTGGATTGAACATGGATGTGGCTAGGTTACATGTCTTTGAGTCCGTGGGATTCCATGCAGCCATTAATCTTTTTCCGTCTTCCAGATGCGTCACTCAAAGCGAATGCGTTCCCCAGGTGTCTGGCTGGACGAGTACAGCTGGGAAGAGAGAATGGAGTGTCGTAAGCGAAGGAAACAAGATTCGCACAGCAGCGAAAGAGAAAACAAGTCCAGCACAACCCGCCGCCACCTCAACGCACACGATGGGTAATTATCTATTGCTTTTGCAGTGTTAAGTACTTCATTACGGAAGATATAACAGCATAATAACCTATACAGAATATAAATGGCAGATTCAATTTTTGGGGGCAGACACATTTTTTCATATCAGTCGATATTGACATGTATCACAATATAAATCAAATCATTATTTGCTGCAGAAATGCTTTTGTATTTGTATTTTGTAAGTCATGCTGATGTGACAGTTGTCTTCTAATAAACTTCAGATTTGTAATTTTAAGAAATATAATTTTTTATTGGGGACCCATTGAATTGTCCATGCACCCACTCAAATCACTACCTGTGGGTCCAATGGGCTCACTACAAAGAAAACCTCAATCTCACAGCATCACTATTAATCTAAAGGCTTCAGATATGTTTTACTTGTGTATTCCATATTGCTGATGGTATATGCACTGTAGAACACAAAGCTAAGTCAGTTTTCTTAGTAGCACATATTTTTTGTGAGAATTGATCCCTTTTTTATTAAATGATAATATTTGGATGTGCATGTGAACTTCTGCAGTTCTAGCTTCTTTTGGGCATAAATGAGAGCCAGTGGGGTTACATCAGATGTTTCCATATCTACTCTAATTTTAATCCTGTAGAGAGGCAGACTTCTTCTTAGATGATAACTGACACCACCGAGGTGCTAGGGCCTGTGGTGTTTCTTGGATGCTTAGTGACCTGGACGTCATTCATAAACAACATAAAATTAGGTATTTCGCCACTTTTAACAGCTGGATATTACGATAACTTTTCTATTATCAGTATACCTTGCAATAATAGTAGGTGCAAATATTTGATGTAGAACCACATGTGGTTTTATGCTCCAACAGGTTGTGCTGAAAAGCTTTTAGGGACTTGCCAATGTGGCTCTCTGTCAAGGTGCTTGAGTTTTAAGGAAGCCATGTTTTGGGTTGTCTAGGAGAAGGCGGGATGTTAAAATAGCCCAAATATTTGGCATTTGCTTACGCCCAAAAGAGCTATTTGGACATTGACACCCTGCCAATAAAATGTTTTCAGAACTGCAACCTCTCATTGAACACGATGCCTGGGTATGGTAGCTATAAATCATTATGTTGCTAATTACAAATGTTGCATAAAAGGCTCTGGATACAGTGTCAGGGAATAGGCGGACCGTTCTGACCAGTCAAATACAGTTCTCACTTAAGAGCCTGATCACAGACATTGAACAAGGCTTTTCCTGATCTGACCGTTTGTAGTTCCTATTTTTCATCTGTGTTTGTTCATTTTTCTTTGTATGCAGGCATTACCTAGAGTCCCGCAGCTTGAACCTGAGGCTGGACACTCGGGAAGGACGCACCCGGGACCACAGTTTGGACATGGCCTGTGAGGAGGACAGTCGAGAAGCCACCTGCAAGAACAGAGACCTTGACTGGCACCACTACAGCAAGTCATCGGGGCGTAGTGGACGGAGTGGTCGCAGCAGGCGAAGCAGTCGCAGGCACAGAGACAGAAAGTGCCGGCGTAGTCACTCTCGCCAGAGGTCTTCCACGGTATGAGACTTCTCCCCCCTTCCCTGTCTATACCACCAAATGAAAAGGGTCATTATTACTGGTGTTAAGCCAGTGCTTAACACCTATTTAGTCGTCTCTATGTATCTCTGTGTGTTCTGCACCTCACTATTAAGCATGATTTCCAGTAAAGACAACAAGGGGGGCTTACAGGCTCAGGAAATAGGAGAGTGTTTAGTATAGATTTGCAAGACAAAAGAGGACCATGTATTTGTGCTGAAATCTTAGTGGAAAGTTATGGTACCTGATTTTACAAAGAACTACATGTAGAAAAACTGTAATCACTCAACTTCAGTTTTTTCTGTACTACTCTGAGAAAGTCTCTCATCTGAAAATCTTGTTGCCATGTTTTTCTTCTGTAACACACACTATGTGGTGGCTGGCGCCCAATTTCTCTGACGGGGCTGAATTTGAATTTGCTGCTCCGTCCATTCGCCTGGCGGTGTTACTGAACGGGCCGAATCTATCCACCCCTACACCTTCCCCCCTTGGCCTGGTTGAATGAATGACGGTGTCCCATTGTGGTGGCCTGGTGCTGGCTGACTGATGGGTTATTGATGTGATGGCGGATTGCGGCGGTTCCGGTGCAGAGGAGGAGCCATCACCGCAGGAGCAGGAAAAGATCCAGGAGTGTTGAGGATGATGGCGAGGGTCACCTCATCTATCACAGTGGAGACATGCTGAGAGCGAGATGTATAGAATATATACCTTTTTTTTTTCTTCTGTTCACACATTGTGCCTCTCACTCTCTTTTTGTCTGGTTTTTATTTCTAAACATTAATTTATTGGATGAAGTATTTGGGCCATAGAATAGACTAGAATGGACTTAATCTATTTGGTTTGATATCGCTAGTCAGTGTAACATATTTAGTATAGAGTTATATGCCAATGTTGTGAATCCTGTTATAGTAGTGTACCTAAACAGCAATGTAACATCAGGCAGTGAACCAGCCAAAGGACAGTGTTTCACTTTGTCAGTGCTGTGTTTCTAACTTGACCTCTCTATTTTCTGTAGATGAGATTGTGTGTACTCTAGGAGAGGGTGCCTTTGGAAGGGTCGTTGAATGCATAGATCACTCTAAGTAAGTATAAATCCGAAAATATTCCCTGTGACTATTTTTCTCCATAATTTCTGACCATCTCTCTCATTTGATTTGGAATGTATTTATGTTTTGTGTTTCCAGTGTTGGAGCTCGAGTTGCTCTGAAGATCATTAAAAACATAGACCGCTACCGTGAGGCAGCTATGTCTGAGGTAGAGGTGCTTCAACAGTTAAAGTCGCTTGACTCTGACAGGAGATAGTAAGTCATCAACAGTAACTTCATACCACTGAAGTCTGATAGTTTAAGAAGATTGTGTTCAGAATTTGACAAAGAAGAAATTAATACATCTTTTTTATCTTTCCTCCTCCAGTGCGTGTGTGCACATGCTGGACTGGTTTGACTACCATGGCCATGTTTGTATCGCCTTTGAGCTGCTTGGCCTCAGCACCTATGATTTTCTCAAGGAGAACAACTTCCAGCCTTTTCCCATTGAACACATCAGACACATGGCATACCAGATCGTCCGAGCTGTTCGATGTGAGTAGTATACACATGTTCGTACACAGAAAACACAATATGAGTGCGAAAATAGCCTGATTTAATTTGTGTGTGGTGTTGTCTTTCAGTTATGCATAAGAACAAGCTGACTCACACAGATCTGAAGCCTGAGAATATTCTCTTCATCAACTCAGACTATGACATGGAGTACAACTCTGACAAAGTGAGTGTCCTAAATATTTAACCAAAAGATATCATACCTGCAAAAGCCCAATACACGTTGTTGTTGTTCCAGCAGCTGTATAAGTACATGATTGTGTTTTTGTCCTTTTAGAAAAGGGATGAACGAACATTGAAGAACCCTGATGTGAAAATTGTAGACTTTGGTAATGCCACGTATGAACACGAGCACCACACGTCTGTTGTGTCAACACGTCACTACCGTGCTCCTGAGGTTATTTTGGGTAAGTGGTTGATTTCAAGAGCTGCACTAACACTTGAGCAGACCCTTTGTTGGTGAATTGTGATTGAGTTAACATTGTCTCTTTCAGATCTGGGCTGGGACCATTCCTGTGATGTCTGGAGTGTGGGCTGTATACTCCTCGAGTACTACCTTGGATCCACTCTCTTCCAGGTAGGTAGCAGCAGAGAGCATCATGAAATGATAAATACTTATTGACCATTGTATTTAATAATCTGCTTCATTTTGTTCTCTTTATCAGACCCATGACAGCAAAGAGCACCTCGCTATGATGGAGAGGGTCCTGGGCCCTATCCCCACAAACCTCCTGCAGAAAACCAAGTAAGAGCTCATTAACAGACTTATTAACAGTTCTTGATCGCTGTGTAATGGATTGGCTATGAATTGTAATAATGGGAGGTAAATGCTAAATAATTACTGTGTGTTGTGTAGGAAACGGCGGTATGTTCACCGGTGCAGACTCGACTGGGACATGCACAGTTCCTCTGGGAGATATGTCAGAAAACACTGCAAACCACTCAAGGTAAGAGGAATAGATCTGGAGATCACCACAGACAGTCTGTTTGGGAGCACTGATGAATAAACCTGGTTTTAATGAATATGATTTAAAAAAAAAAAAAAAAAAATCTTTCAACCATACCAAAATTCTGATGATTTTGTGTTAGATTATGTAAAGTATCTCTAATCAGCTTTGCTTAGTGAAATGTAAGAGCACATACCACTGCCAAGGCCCAACAGATCCCATATGAAACCATATGATAAACATGATAGGGATTTGAATGTGGATCTACACCAAATAGCACTAATAAATATTGTTCTCCTAAAGATTCCTGATTTTAGAAAGTCTAGATCAAAGAATTATTGTCTGAGAAATCAATCCTATCTCATATTGTTAAAGAAAGAAAGGTCCTCTCAATCAGTTGAATCTTATGAACACATATGATGTAGAATATTAAAATGCTGAGCTCTAGATTAATTATATATAAATGTAGACGCACATTAAATGTTGTCCTTTTGTCCCTTCAGCATTACATGTTGTCTAAGGGTGAAGACCACCAGCAGCTGTTTGACCTGATAGAGAAGATGATGGAGTATGACCCAGCAAAGCGCCTCAGCCTTGAACAGGCCCTCCGACACCCCTTCTTCTCCTGTTACTACAGCAGCAGCAGCAGAAGCAAAAACAGTTGTAGCAGTAGCAGCAGCAGCAGCAGTATTAGCTGTAGCAAAGGCAGCAGCAAAAGCAGCAAAAAAGACTGAACTCCTGAACATGTAAACTTTGACCTGTAACCTCGGACAAGGCCTGGCTGTCCCTGTGATTCATGGTGCTCAGTGCCAGCCTCAAGCTCCTGACTCTCCAGGAGAGGCCCTTTACTGACTGTATCAGTCCTCTGCCCTGCTCTGCTGTGTCCTGTCTCTAAACCAGTGTGTCTTAAAATCACGCATCCACATGCGTTTCATCCGTGGCATGTTTTGATGTAAAGAATTCTCCTGAATGATTTCTATTTATTTGCCATTGTAATTTAAATTGTAGCTTCAGAATATATACTTGTAAGCCATTTTTTTTCTCTCTTTTTTAAAAAAATTCCTTTAGACTCTGGTTTTGTCCACATTCTGTCTTTGCATTGACAAGAAGGTTAGAGAGTCATGCAACAGACAGAAGTGTTTAATGAAATGAATCACACAGAAGCAAATGTGAAGCGAATATTACCAAAGTTGAACTTGACGTGAAGCTACGCTGCGGATTTGCTTTGCTACACGAAATGAATGTTTCTGAGGCCTCCTATCTAGCACAGAGTGGAAGTGAACGGGAAGGTTCACTACTGCTACATTTGTGCATAAGTGACTGTGCCCTTACCCTGTTTTCGCAACACAAATAATTTATTCAGCATTGTAGATGTTAAAAAAGCTACTGCAGGCAGAAAACCCTTGTATAAATACCTCCTTCCGATATTTCTTTTTTTCACTGACTTGTTATGTAACTTTTGCATCCTGTGCATTTTCTCAATAAACGTGAATAGACGACAGGAGTGTGTCTTTGTGTCACAGCCTTTTTATATACAATCTTTGTGTCACAGCTCAATGATTGAAAGTTGTTGATAAATATGGTGTTGTAGCTGCCTCAAACCACAAAGGGGCAGTAAAGAGCTTTGGCAACAGCGTTAAAGTGCAGTAACTGAGGAGCAACATGGAGGAGCCACCTGAGCGTGAAGCTTAGTCTAGTCTTAAGGATGTAACAGGTATGTGGGGTAAAAACCATTTAACCATAGGCTTAAAGAATTTCAAGAACATTTTCAAAAGTGAGCACAGTGGAGAGTGTTTTGGTGCCACGTTTCTATATTGAAGTTGAAAGCACCAGTTCAAAAGGTTGGAGCTGCTTTGGGAATTGTGACTGTAACTTCGGGAGAACCGACGTCTGCAGGATATTTTGCACAATCTGCGTTGCAGTAAAAGATGCAGCAACTTAACTTGACTCCGTTATTGTTCAGTATTTAATGAATGACTTTTCACAATGCATGACTAACAAGGCACAAGTCGTCCTCATAATGTCCAGGTGAGCGGACTGTACCATCTCACCCTTAAGTTCCGTGACGGTCATCAGAAGTTGACTGATCCAAACCCTCTTAGTCTCCCAGCTGTCAATCTGCAGCCTCCCACGTGGTCCGCAGGGCGGGCGCATCTCCACCAGTCGAACATGCGACTTTTAGGGAGGCAAACATTTGGACCCATTTGTAGTTGCACTCGCACACGCACGTCAGCTGCTCCCCAACAAGAAAAACGACGACCAGGAGGCGTCTCATCTGTCATTAGTGCCCAGATCGCTCCCATCTGTGCGGCGTAAACCCGGTGCGCACCGCCTCCTGTTCCAAGACTCAGTTTGAACCCCGCGCCTGCTGAACTGGAGCTGGGCGCTGCATAGTTAGTCCACAGAGGCTAATTGCAATTAGCTTGCAGAGCTACACTAAGAAGGTTATTTTGCCAACTTGGAACCCAGAAGCAGGATGGATACAGCCAGCGACTCAGCCGGGGAAAGTAAGCCGGTGTGCCAGTGTGCCCCCAAGTCTGCGGTCCAGCGGTGGTTACCCGGTTTCCCCGTCGCCCTCTGCTTGCTGATGTCCCTGAGCTCTATCGCCGTGTGCCTCCTCATGAGCCTCAAGACCTTCCAGCTGGAGACCCGCCTGCAGATGGAGATGGACAAGGCGTCCGTCTTCAACCCACCTCACAGCGCTTTTCTAAACGAGGACGGGACCCTGGTTCCAGAGCTGAGCACCTCCATAGGGAAGCTCGTGGAAGAGGTATACATATCGTCTATTGTGGATTTAATTAAAACCACTTGTTCTTTAATAGATAGACACGTGTCTCACACGAACCTCTGACCGATGCGCGGCTCGCCTGTGCGTAAACTGTGCGTAATGACAGGGAATCAATTGAAGGTTTGCAGACGCGCAGACTTGGCACTGTTTGGGAGCTGCACTATCACTATTCCTCGTAAAATCTGTCCCTTTTTAATGCATGACCTTAGGGATGAGCCGTGCATGCAGCTGGCCAAATTAGTTTACAGCTGAAGCTCTTTACAGGGCAACATAACCGCTGGTGATAGACACTAACATTAATTTAATTTAACCACGTGGGAGAGAAATAGAGGAAACCCTTTGTTTCTAGAGCTACATGTAATGAGGGAAATGTGATTATTATTGTCAGTGAAAGCCAATGAGAGAATTTTCATCTCATTACACTTTATATATTTTCCACTGTAATGATATCAATCTGTTCATGTCAATCTGACCAATTCTGTGGCACACGTCATGCTCAGACCAAATCAAAGTAAAACTATCACTTACAGTGTTGTGCATTGAGTTTGCATGTAGTCAAAAGTGGGATTTTTTTGTCTTACGCTGGAATTTGTGTCTGCAGAAAGTGGTGGTGCTGATGCCGAAAGCGCGAAAAGCGAGGGATGTTGGTCAAGAGTGCTCCTGTCCTCCAGGTACGTAAGTGTGTGTGTTTTATTTGACGCATTAGTGCCACAGACATAAACAAAACAAGCAATACACTGAGCTACAGTACTTTATCTCTGGGAGTTCAGTCCAAGCTTGACTGACTGCTGGTGACACCTGATTGTGTCTCTGTTCGTGATGCTGTTTATACTCCTGAACTTTGAAAATGCATGTTTGTGTATACATCTGTCTTTTTCTGTGTGTGGGGGGGGGAGGGGCTTACAACCCCTTAAGCCTGTGATGGGCCTTTATATGCAAGGGGTGGCTCAGCACTCTGCAGGTCAGTGGGGTTGGGTCGCCCAGCTCGGGCCCTGCAGCCCTGTGTCAGTGAGGGATGCTTTATCACTTTAATAGATGGAGCAGCCGTGTGCCAAGATTGGCTACGTTTGGCTTGTGGTGTTCATTACAGGGCTTGTGATAGTTCCTGGAGTGGAGAACAGTGTGTGATCTGCATCATGTTACACGCAGACACTCCTGTCACGCCTGTGAAAAAATGAATCTCTTTTATTTTGGGTAAAGTTAGATATATGATGTTAGGCGTGTGCTCCTAGGTGTTGATGCATTTTTATGATGCGTGATGGGTCTGACCCACAATGGTTTAAATGGGCTAGTTTAACCCCTCACACATGGAAAGGAAAGTTTCTGATTTATGGACTGAGAAATCCTGTAACTTGCTGTGTGTGCATGTGCGTGCGTGCGTGTGTGTGTGTGTGTGTGTGATTAGATTTAAAGGTGAAAGCCTGTTTTAAGGTTAGACAAGTAGTAACTATGGTTAAGGTAGGTATATGGTGCAGTAAGTGTCCAGGAAATCAATGTAAGTCAATATCATGGAGACTGTGCGTGTGTTTGTGTGTTCCCTCAACTCAGTGCTTCAACTGCTTGTGCACAATTTCTGCTCCCACACTTTTGGATCGACACGATTTCAAAACATACAGGTCAAGTTTCTAAGATGCTTATCTGCAGATTTGGGAGAATTTCCTTCCCTGGCTCCTCTTGTTTTTCTGTCTTTCTCTTTGTCTGCGGGTGTGAATAGCTCTGCAACAACAAGAACAGGTGAAAACGTTCACTCGTGGAATTTCTGGCCCTTTTTCAACACATTCTGTTTTCCAGTCTGAACTCTGCGGTGCCAAGTTAGCTTGCTTGCTCTGTCTGAGTGGTCTGAGAAGTATTACTGTTGGAGAAAGCTGCAGGTCTTTGCTACAGTTGCACTTCTTGGGTTCATTCCATTTCTACTAAGTATGACTCAGGAAAATGTAATCAGGCGTACACATGATTAGATCAGCCTGCACTGTCCTACTTGTATATTTGAATGAAATTGCTCCAGTAGATATTATTATTGTTATTTTTGATGAATTATTATTGTTATTATATCAGATGTTGCATCCCATTTTTCTGTCAGCTTCCCCGCACTGCGGTGTAATCACACAGTTCTGGCACTGAGATACAATCCCTCCACAACTATTTAGGGTCCTTTCTTTTCACTTTCTGGTCTTTTAAATATGGACTTTTGATTTTGCAGAAACAAAAGGCTATTTTTTTGTGTTGCGGCTTTGATGTAACCGAATGCCTGTGGACATGTGTTTTATTCATGTTCAATTAGATTGCGCAATGCTGACCTTGTTTTTTTTTTTTAACTTCTAAAGAGGGTTAAACCTGTTCTTGGTGCTTTGAGCGTGAGAAGCCACTTGAGCTGGGTACTATCAGGGGCGTGCATGTGTTTGTGCCAAGTGCTGCTCATGTGATTGATGTAAAATGTTTCTATGTGCATTTATCCGAGCTGCGCTTCTGTGCTTACATCTGCGTCCTTGTGTGAGAGCAAACAAGCTGTATCATGGTCCCATGAGTGTGGTGAGTTTCAGCCAGTGAGCCTTTGAGGGGCCGACAGAGGTACCTCTCTCAACACGACGCTGTAAGAAGAGACTCTTCTCTCCCTTTAGCACCAGCTCTCGCCACCTGAAACTTGAATCGCTCACCACCAGGATCACAGGCCAAGGTATTTCTGCTTGTCTGTGTGACAGTACCACACAGCATGAGCAGCATTGCTGCCATTAAAGCTATGCCCTCCCATCAGGGAGCTCTTCTTTCATTGTGCATAAAGATGAGGGCCCAACAGGGGGCAGCACTTCGGCTGCATTAGTGAAAATGATGATGTTGAATATTGGGACTGACACTTCTGAGTGAAGAACTTCCTTTGGACAGAAAATAAGTAGTTTTTCAGTCACAGCTG
This sequence comes from Paralichthys olivaceus, assembly GCF_024713975.1. Classification (NCBI taxonomy): domain Eukaryota; kingdom Metazoa; phylum Chordata; class Actinopteri; order Pleuronectiformes; family Paralichthyidae; genus Paralichthys; species Paralichthys olivaceus. Next base: position 17,256,564 of record NC_091101.1, read on the forward strand.
GAGAAGCAGAGACTGTCTGTCTGTAGATAAACTTCAAGCACAGACTCAGGACATTTATCTCTGGAAGCAGCTTTGTGACACCTCTGTGCTCACGGATACGACACATCCAGCCGTCGTTAAGGCCAAAGAAAACTATGTCACAGAGTCCAACTCTCCTTACAAGCTTCAGGTGCTTGCAATTAGCACCCGCCTGTTCCCTCAACAGACACACAACGCATGTTCGCAGACAAACGTACGCACACATTCATTACGTACACATGAACATAACACCTTTATGGTGCCTTGGGTAACTAGAACCATCTGGGGGCTGTATTTGTCTGTGTAGAGGGAGTGTATTGTCATCTCTGCTTTTTGCATTTAAAAGCTCTTTAACAGGTCTGATGCTGACTAGGGGGCATAATGTCTGCCCACACTTGGGCACGGGCCCAAAACTAAATGCCAGACCATCGTCATCCACCAGCAGGAGAAGGTGCTAAAACAAAACAGTTCACACTCATTTGCTGCTTTGCTTTGACTTTTATGACTTTGGAGTAATTATACTCTGAGTTAGATCTGTTGGTCACACAAAACAAGCCAAAAGAAGATGTCACTTTGGGCTTTTCTCAACTTTTCTAATATATTTATTGACTAAATAATTGATGAATCCAATACATTTGGCAGATTTAAACCCAGTTGCGTGTCCTGAGTCACACCCTTCAGATGGAACTCCTGAGCTGGAGGTTACGATGTGGGAAGTCATGCACATGGTGTGCTTGGCGTTCAGGTGAGAACACTGCTGCTAAGCAATGGCAACATGGACACTAATATTGACAGTACTGTTGGTGTCTAGAAGCCACAAAGACAGTTTAGAAAGCTAACAGGCTTGTAACGTACATTTATGAAATGCCAAGACATAATGATAGAGGGTAAAGATGAGACTGTTGAGAATATCAACATTCTCCTCAGACGTTTTCTAAAATTCAAGATGTTTATTGTTATAAGTTATTTCAGTACCAGTGTGAAAGTGAAGAAAATGTACCATAATAAAATAAGAATACTCAGACATAAGATCACATAAATATAGAAAAGAGTGAAAGGTTGAATACTTATTGTGCTTAAATGTTTTATACAGGCCTGAAATCTCTATATGACTAAGAAAAACTCCAAGCTCTGAGGTGGTGATTACCGTTCATATGGACTCAGCGTATCTGAGTGTTTGGTTTTATTGTATATGAGGACAGGAGGTCAGACCTCTGGCTGTTCAGTCGGATCCATTTCCATCAGATAAGAGCTCATCAACGCTCTGGACGGGAGCACAGGCCCTGATACATGTGTTTGTGTGTATTTATATAATTGAGAGTGCAGGCTCACAGCGTGGTGTCCTGAAGTATTTCACATGTACACATAACAACAAACGTTTGGTTGTTAACACAAATTCTCAGCTCCTTTTTGTATTTTTATTGTTCCTCAAAATTCCTGCATACGTGGAGGATTATTATTGTATCCCACTGTCTGCACTAGACTTATGTTTAATAGGCTGAGAAATCCAGTACGGCGTCCTGTGCAGAGCTCATCAGCAGTTCGCTGGTGTTATCCACCCTGTCTGGGGATCAACTTCTCGCCCAGGAGGCAGAGGGGAGGCTCTCCCGTCCCAGCTTCCTGCTCTCCCACTTGGAGGAGAAGATGGGGAAAGTTGGCTTTAAGGAGACGGAGACCCACGATGAAGCCAACAGCCCCTCAGGGCAGCGTTTTATTTAAAAAGCCATAATAAATCAGACAGGAAACTTGCAGCTACCTGTGCAATGTATCGCCACAGAAAGAACGAATGGGCCATGCACGATCCATTAACGACCATTTTAAAACAATAAGTCCAGGAAGTTTGTTTTCATAAGAGGTCCTATTTTAAATTTGTTCCACTGCTGCATTAGGCTGTAGGCACTTTCTTTAAGTAATAATATGCTGGAGAGCCGCACATAACTAACTCTGCATGTGGACGTGTGCAAGTCTCGAGTTCCTTATAGTGTGAGTGTGTTCATGGTCTATGAAGTAAGTTATGAACAGAGTATCCTGTGGCCAAAAATCCAGGTGGCTTATTATATTCATGCTGCAGGGGAAAGGAGACTTTAAACCGAGGAAAATAGTCAAGTATAATTTTAATATATGAAATGCTCTCTATCCTGCTGCTTCACATCGTCAGGTGTCCGTGCATGTTCAGGGACTAACACTGGAATTCTCAGAGTCGGCCTGCCGAGTGCTTCTGCTCCTCACAAAGCTGGAGTTGAGTTGAAGTCGTCATCCATTCAGCTCAGTTTTTATTTGCAGAATGGAGTTTTCACAGCTATGAAACCATGATGTTTGCATTATCTTGATTCTGAGCTTTTGAAGGGAACAAAGTTACAGTGTCAGTGGTGATCATATGGTGGATTTTGTCAGAAAGGAAGTAGCCTAAGACGACACCACCTTATTTTCTGCACCCTGCCTTTCATTCACCGTCATATGGACAGCAGCTCTCGTGCACAGCTGTGTGAGCTTTGAGCCCTCAGGTGACTTTTATCCTTCAGCCGAGGTGTCTGTTATTCCCTGTGGTCACTGTGAGAGGGGAATAAAAATGAGCGACTCTTCTTGATATCTTGTTCTTATTTGGAAGCTGATCTCTGGAGGCTAGAGTGTGCCGGGTTTATTTGTAGAAGGAGGGGGAATGCTGCGTCTCAGCCAGTTGGAGATATTTAGTTTGGAGATGGTTGAGTCTGTCAAAGGCTGAGTCACTTGGTCGTAGATTTTGGCTTCAAGAGGTTCTTCACCATGGATGGGCTGCATTCTCCAGGACTGACGGACCAGCTATTTGTAAATCTAAGCTTGAGTGTTCACGTCCTGGTTCTCAGTAACTGTCTTGTTTTCACTCGATGTCGTGATTGAGTGAAAATCACTTGTGATGTCACTTGAGTCATTGTTGGTTGAGGCTAAATACTTAAAAGATAAAAAATAGTCGGATGTGGCGTTCGAGAGAAGTGCGCTAACATCTGTAGCCTGTTCCCTATCTCTGGTTTGTGCCCAACTGAACTGTCAGGTAGTCGAGTTGCATTTTGGGTAATTTTGTAAAGCAAAGAATTTGTTCAATAATAAGAACAGTAGCTGTGTCCCACTTCAGGGGACTATGGCTGTCCCATTCCGTAGGCTCCTTCAAATGCGTCCTTTCTCCTCAGGCTAACCTGCCCCAGGATTTATCGCACTTCATTGACACATTGCTTATGGGAACAGCGAGTGGAAAGACCAAAATGTCTGGTGCTTACACTGTTAAGTGGAAGTGTCAGGCTTCAACTCAAGTGGACATCTCAGGGTACACATGTTAAGCAAACAAGGGGCATAAAACCTTCTCGGCGTGTCCAAGTCTTCGCTTGGCCTCGTGGGCCGTGTCCTCTGACGGAGGAGGCTTCTGAATTGGGACACAGCCAAAAGGTCCTCACCGTATATTGTAGTGATGTGTCAACTGGTTGCAAAGAAACGTCTGCAGTGCTGTCCAATAAAAAAACACTGTCAACACTGATGACTGACACAATGAGAAATTGTAGGTGTGTGTTTTGTTTTAATCTGCCAACAGAAGAATATGACTGGAGTTAGTGATGTTCATGAAGTTTAGAATGATGGGAAATATCTAGTTAGAGCAATAACCAATGTCTTTTTCATTTAGTATCAAGTTATTAGCTTCGTGTTTGTAATATTAGCTGTTATGTGCTGTGGGAAATGATATGTAAATGCTTTATCTGGTAGTTATTTTGTAAGAAGTAGTTAGTGTGTGCACAATCTCCCACCTGTAAACTGCATCAAGACCCCCCCACCCCCTCCCCGTCTCTCATCAGCCTTCTTATTAAAGTTGCCTTTGTGAAGCCAGTGTTTAACAGCGGAGCAAACATTCTGCCATTTGGAAAATCAACAGCTGGACACAGGCTGGTCAGTCGGCAGCATGAACACACACAACGATGTCAGGAACACACAGAGGAGCAAAGGCTCTGACGCCAACCAGTGAAGCTCAGGATGAGTTATACAGAGCTGTGTTTCCGTCACTGCTACAAATCCACTAGGGTCCATCTCTGTAGTTAAAATTATGCAGAACAGATGCAACAAAAACCAAGGAGAACTTTTTGAGGAAGACTGATCCAGTGGTGTCAGTTACAACACTGAAAGTAATCACTGACTCAGTGTCACATTCACTGTGTGAGTTGCCTGATCACTGTAAGCAGGAAATGATGTGGAGCGGTTGTTGGAGGAAACACTAATTATAACTTATTTAAAGGGTTTCGCCTGCACGTGTTCATACTTAAAATGTCGTCACCACTTGGCTAAGAGTTATTTCCGAAAGGAGGCTGCGATTGAGCAACAGCAGTTATGTACGGCCTGTTTATTTTTACATAAATGTCTCATCACCTGCTCAGCTACTATAGTGGTGGTAGGATACACAAACAAGGGTTATTCTCAGACACACCTCCAGCATAAACACGGACCAGATGACTTCTTATCACCATAGTTACACAGAGACGTGATCGAATTCTGCATTTGAGTTTATTGTTCCGTTTTTCTTAAACTTGTTATTTTTGCACATTCAAAACAATGTTGGATTTAATTAAGTATCAATATGTTTACAGCTCCTGACGTTTGAATGTGAGAAACATGTTGCTTTCAGACAAACATCTGATCTGGTGCCATCCATAGAGTAATGCTTTGTGTGATGCACATGATTTCAGAACACCAATTGTTTTCAGTGGAGCAGTGTGCATCAAAAGCATCAAGCAGAGTGTTAAACCGCACAGACGTAATTTACATCCTGGGTCTTGAATCGATTTGCGAGCACTGCCACAGAAACACATTCATGGTGTTTGTGGAGCCACAGAATCTATTGACATTAAATGCAAAACAGTTTGCATTTAATTTGTTCCTTTTTGAAAAGGGAAAATGTGAAAATATTTGTTGCCATGTTTTTGCTAAATCATTGTGAGAGGTGTGTGAAATGAGTTGGTTAGTTAAGCATCATATCTCATCAGTTATCATCTGAAAAGGGATTAGCCTCTGGGGGCAACGGCCAATATTTTGCCCAAAACACATACAAACCACCTTTTGTAGGTGTTTTATTTCAGATAACATTTTGGCTCATCTCTATTAACGGCTATCTGCAGATGAGTGTAGATAAATAAGCTAATAACCAATGCATTTCGGTCCATTTGTTCAACCTCTCCTGCTCTCCACATGGACTGTTTACCTGCAGGCAACAAATCATTCCCAAACGTGATTGGTCAAACTAGAAACAGAAACCAGGAGCTTCTGGCCCCTAAATCGTATCCGTCGCCTACGTGTTCACATGTGGAATCTGTTGTTAGAGATTAGCTACAATAACTTGGAAGTTCGCTCTACGTTTAAGGAAATGCATCTGAAACTATTACCGCACACTAGTAGTTTGGATGTTTGGATAACCCCTTCCCATCTCAAAAACAACTGTGGTAAACTTGTTTTAGGCCACGAAGAAAGGCCCTTAAATAAAGCATGACAAAGCCATAATAGATTTCTCGAATATCGCAAACAATCAGTCTGTGTCAAAATATTTTGAGAGTAAGTATATTCTCACAGGGACGCCGTATTTTCAGCTCGATCCAGTATAGTCGGCGTGAGAGCAGAGTAGAAGAGGCAAGAGCTTACCGAGCTCCTCATGCTGAGCAGACACGCTGCCAAATGTGGAAACTATTATGATGTTTTCTTTAATTATCACAAGTGGCAGGTGACAAGGTGAATAGCCTTTTAATGGGCCAGCAGAAAAACTCTTTAACACCACCAGCGCCTGGCTGACTGGCGGCAGCGTGAGGTCGAACAATCACTCGCTGAAACACGGCAGTTCGATGTCCAAACCTGTTTATTCTTTATCTGCATTTACAGGAGAAGAACGATAATGCTGTCACTTGCAAACCTATGAAGCATGTAAACAGGCTTTAGTTGAACCTGTTGAGGTGCTCCACATGGATATAGATCAGCAGAAATGTGTTTCTAGTGTCGGCCTCTTCCTCAGCATTTACAGCCCTCTTAATCCAACAGGAATGTAGAGAGGCTCAATCCAGCTGCAGCACCGGACTCACATGAGCACACCTGGATTTATTGGATAGATAGCATCTCTAACCATGAACTCAGACAAACAGGGAGGCAGAGTTGGAGCAGAGGTTATCGCTCATCCCTCCATACCCTCCAGATGCAAGGGAGGAATGAGCAATCAAGGTATCTCTCCTCAGCAGCCGAGGGGAGGAGATGGGGGCAGCGGGGTCCTCGCTGACACCCGGCATATGGTCCTCACTGTGCTGAACACGCTCCTGCTCAGCGTAAAAGCCTCGTCACTCTCCCGGCACCTCTTTAATGAGAGCCGAGCTCGTAAAAACTGGGCCCGAGACGTTTGAACAAGCCCTAAGCATCACTGGTCCATGTTATTCTGTCAGGAGAGGGAGGTGAGGGCGTGTCGGAGCGGAGCGCAGCGCTGGATAGCAGCTCTCAACAACTTAACACCACCAGTTGGGGAGCCGTGTGTATTTACATGTGTCAGACATGCTTTCTTTCTCCGTTTGACCTTTTCCAAACCCGTCTTTGTCTTTTTTTATCGCTTATTTAATGTATTTCCTTTCCTCCACTGTCTCGACCTCTCTGTTTACAGTGATGTATCCCTCTCTTTCTCTCCATCCCTGTCTGTGTTTATGGTTGGACGAGTGTATGTTTAATGCAGGGATCTGGATGCCCTGAGGCTGCTGTGCCTCCACAGTGGGTCAGTCCGTTTTCCGTATGTATACATAAACCCAAAGTTCAGCCAGAAGTGAGGGGGTGGGGGGGATGGAGATGGTTATCACTGTAAACACAATGGAAAGAGGAAGGGGGGGTTTAACTAAGTACATCTTCAGGTGTGTCTGTTCACAAGCTTATTTCCTGCTTTTATAGACACATACAGATAACTGGCAGCTGGATTTCACTGTGACAGTGGACCACAAGTGATGATAATTCTGAAAGAATAACTTGATAATTATATATTTGCATTTTCAATAAAAGAAACCATGAATCAATTTGGTTTTTGGTCAATTTCAAGTGATTTAAAACTATGCGAAATCTTTTTAAAACCTCAAAATAGAGAGTTAACCAGCCAAGGATGTGCAGCTCTCCTTTTGTCATCTTTACAGCCGTGTGTAGCACATCTACTAAGTAACATTGAACCACAGTGGCTGCATTTAAACTATCAACTCTCTTCAGCTGTTTTCAGACATACACGGAACTCCGGACACTTTCCTGTAATTTCCCAGAGGGGCTGTAAGCAAATGTCCCAGTTAGAAGCTCCTGATATTTTTCCAGAAAATGTCCTTCCAGTCCCATTTGAGAATACAGCAGGGCAATGTCTGGAAAATTCACAGCAAGCGAGTGGGCGCGTTAATGACGATTCTAACTCGCAACGGACATGAAACTGGAAGAATACAAATATCTCAGGATGAAAGAGAGATGCAGATGTTCGTAAAACATGCAGCAAACAATTTCTGCAGTAGAATTTACATCATGTTGTCCTGCATGCTCCACCCCTCGCCTGATCGTGTTTTTGGGAACCTCAACAATCTCCCCCTACGTTCTTCATATGTGAAATGCAAACTCCGGAAAATGCCTGTAAGCAATTTTCCAGACATTTTACACAGACTTGAGGATTTTTCATTTCCATGTAGTGCAGATAGCTAAACCTAATTACCATTATGTCAACATGCCTTTTCTACCTGGGTCATATTACCGGCTTTGGTAGAAGTGTGTGTGTCTGAGTTCACGTGTGCAGTATTTCGTCGATCATACGTGTGCATGTTTACCAGCAGACTCGCAGGCCGTTGGTGCACTGACAGTGCGATAACGGGTGTCAAATAAGTGTTAATGAGAGCACAGTGGTGGTCCCACACAATGGCTTGCCACCATTAAATTGAAACACTTGGTGACTGTCAAGAATGCCATCACCTCAGCCAGATGGAGGCACAGATGTGTGGGGGGGGGTAATGAGTTTGGAGCAAACGTAGAAACTTATTGCAGCGAAACTTAACTGCACATGTGAAACTTTTTAAAATCTGCTTTCCATCTGTTTTATTACATATTGGGCAAATATTTGAGTCCATCTGCATTCTTTTTGTGTCTGTGTGTGTGGGCCCGCACGTTGGCAAACCTCGTGTGTGTGTGTGTGTGTGTGTGTGTGTGTGTGTGTGTGTGTGTGTGTGTGTGTGTGTGTGTGTGTGTTCTGCATACCAGCCAACAGCCCATCTCCATTGCCAGCCTCTATGGGGACCTCTTATCTGCATATTTGCTGTTCCACTCAAGAATCATAATAAAATGAGTCCTGGGTGCATTTTGGGAGCCAGGAGAGTATATCACAGATGTCCAGTCAGGTCGGGTTACACATGGAATATCTGGGTTGAACATGTGGACAATCTATCAGGTTCACCATCTCTCTTTCCTCTCGTTCCGTCGTTCTCTCTCTGACTGCAGTCAAACTTCTTTTCCCCACATTTTTTGTTTTTGCCCTACTTTCTTTTCTCAACTTTGCAAAAGACACATATTCCTACCAGTTCTTTTGGAGCCCATGCACAGTTCACAGCGTTTCCTGAGGAATTCATTCAGTCTATGGCAGGAGTTAGATTTCAAGTGACAGGTATGAGGACTAAAGTTTAAAAGACAAGTTCTCGTATGAGAGAGAAGAGAGAACTGCTTTGCCACTTGCATGAGCACAACTGAATTTATGAAGTCTGACCGTCTGCGTGGATAGACGATAGCGCAAGTACACAAGTGAGCATGCAACAAAACACCAAGCTCATTCCTCATGAAGCTGTTGCACAACAAATAAGAGTATGGTGGACCACGACTTTCCAGATAATTAATGGGGAACCCCAGTTTAGATGGATTGGATCTTGAAGAGGCTGCAGCATCAGGCGCGTGTCAGTGTGCATTTAAACATGTGTTTGTTCTTGTGTTGTGTGTCACACTTCGGGCGCTGCAGCCTTGACACACACACACACACACATCAAGAAGGAGATGAAGATGTGGAGAGCTGCTGCGGTTTTACAAGGCAACAGAGACAACAAATGCTTTCACACATGTACAAACACACACTGCAATGCACATCAACACCCAGTGGCACACGCACATTTTTATGGCGCTGTCGTTTTACTTGCTGTTAATACTTCTTAAATTGCTTTTGGAACTGAAGGGTCCTTTTTTTTTTTTTTGATCTTTATTCTTTACTCTTTGTTTTTTATCACGTCAGTGTGGTTCTGATTGTGTGAACTGGAACTAGGGCAGAGACGGGGACATGCAGGGAGAGGAGGAGGAGGGAGTGTTATTCTGATCAACAGAAAGGAAAGTTTGTGAGCGTACATATGGAATGGAATTGCAATCTCTGTATGTGTTGTTCTGTCAGTTTAATTTGCTATGTCCTGTCTCGATAATCAAATATGCTGCTATTGCAACACTCTCTCGGCACATGATGCTGTCTGCTCTGCCCCAGACCTCATATGATTGCTTTTAAACTATAAACAAAGAGTTTGGCTGTTTTAAAACCCGGATTAAACCCTGAAGAGTGTGTATACACGCCTATAACTGCCCAAATTGGCCCTTAAATAGCAAACTCAAAAGGAGACCCGACTTAAATCAAGCTGCTTATCATAAAACATGTGGAGTCTCAAGCGCCCGTGCTAAGTGCTTCTCTAACGCACTTTTAATTGGGAGAACTGGCTCGACTCACAATGTTATCATCTACACATAAACAAAAGTCTGCACAAACGCAGGAGAAAAGTACAGCGGATCAAAGTGGTGAGGATTTTAAAGATTTTATTTGTCGGAGGCATTGAGATGGGAGGTCGTTTTTTTTTTTTTTAACACATTTATGAATTTGTTTGCAGGATTTATGTAATTTCTTTACAAAGCAGTGGATTCGTTACATGTTTTTCTGCAAGGCCCTGATTAATCCGAGCTTATGTGCAGATTGACAGCAAAGATATTTTCACTGCTCTAAACTGCCAAATCCTACATTCTTCTCGGATTATAAGTTATAGTTAGTATTACCTCGCTGCTGCTTTGTGTGTTATTGGACATCTGCGATGTAGTTTTGAGCACTGTGTGTCTGTAAATTTATCCTAATCCCTTTTTCTCCGCTGGTGGAAAACATTGGTACCAACACACAGCCAAACACAATATTTGTGTAGTGTTTTTTTTTTTCTGCTATTCACTTTTTCTCAAAGTTGCACAAAGAGAAAATGAGCTTTCCCCATGGTGTTTATTTTAAAACCGAAAAACATCCTCTGTCAGATTGACGTGCAGATGGATTTTTACTGCATATTTATTATCACTGCTCGTCTTTTCATGCCAGCGTCCACCCCTGAGGAGCCCAACTACTGTAATATCCTGTAACTTCTCCATCTTGCTCTCCTGGTTTATATTTTCTCAACAGCACAGAGTGGACGGTTGGGAAACATTTGTAGCTGGCACATTTAGGAAGCAGGAATCCCACTGGGCCTTTTAAACCAGCAGATGTCAAGTAGATGTGATGATTTATGCTGTGATCAAATCAGACAGATTCAACACTTAATTCTCCGGCAGATCATCTGATTTTACTGGCTCTTATTAAGTCTTTCCTCTAACATTCGCTCTGTTTGTCTGTTTCCTCCTTTATCGGAAAGACAGACAATCGTAAATGGAGCATAAGTAGCCAGATGCTTATCTTTCCTGTCCTGGAGTTCAGCTCCAACCTCGCATGAATTCCTGGGTGTGTTATGTATATTGTGCGCTGCGTGCCGTGCGTTTATAGGCAAAGCAGGTGAAACACAAGACACTCTGCTTCTCTGTGTACTGGAGGTACAGTGGACAGAGGGGATGACTGCTGGAGATTGCAGGCAGGAAGGAGGGGCTCTGTGTGTGTGGACCCCAACAGGCCAGATAAGATCAGAGTGGAGGGAGCACAGCTGGAAGCCTTCCTGAGCTGACCCCTTTTTCTGCCTCGCTCACATTCCTCCAAACCCCTCGTTCCCTTCTGTCTCTGCGTCCTCTCTCTGTCCCCTTCGGTTTTCACCTCCCAATATCTCCTTCCTGCTTCAGCTCATCTTTTCGCTCCTCCGAGTCCATCGCTCCATCCATTAGTCTCTATTTTTCAAACAATCTCCTGATGTTTGTAGTTTCCTCAGATCATTTTTCTCCTCCTGTGTGCCGTCTTCTCTCCTGCTCTTGACTTTACTGCCTCCTCTACATCTCCTCCTTCTCTTCCTCCCCCCGTCTCAGCAGGACCTCAGTAAAGTGGGGTCAGCCTTTACCATGTAATGCTATGTCTTTCCTCTGTTTCTCGCTTGCTCTTTGACCACATTCATTAATACTTGCCTCTCTAACTGAGCGATCGTCTTTCATGTTTTCCCCAGGGCCGTGTCCCAGACACGACAGTAGACCTAACATTTCAAAGTCGGGTCTCTCCGCCGGGGCGTGAATGCTTTTCATGTGAATTTACATGTGTGTGTCTGTGTGTTTAACACGACCAAGACAAAGCAAAAACAGTGCAAAGCAGCTGTGCTTGTTTTTTGTTACCTAATTTAATATGACTGAGTAAGCAATTGCAGGTAATACCATTCAGGAGTGAAAGTGAACGAGATTCTTTTTTTATTTAGAGTAATAATCCACATTAGAGGTAGAATGGCACTGAGGGACCACGTTCCTCTGCCAACAGTCCCCACATGAAAACCACATTGAAATTTCATAAATATTTTATTTGGGTCTGCACACTTATAAATATCAGTCCCTTTTACATGCCAGACTCTTTTGTCATCCACATCCATGAATTATTCCTTGTTGAAATGTTGAACCCCCCCCCCCCCACCACCACCTCCCTGGCTGAGATAATAAGAATATGGCTCATGATGAAGATGAGGGGGAGGAGAGTTGGTGATGTCTTGGAATGATTGTGGAGTATATTTAGCTCAGTGTAGACGGCGACACAAAGACAGCTGTTGTTGCTAGCTCATGTCTATATTTGCCTGGTGTTGGTCACTCCTGTTACTTTAACCAGATCTGTAAATAGTCCGCCTCGCTGACAGACCGTTGAAAAAGATCACACAAGGGTTTGGGCGTAGTAATGACTCAAGTTCACACAGCTCAGTTTTAGATGTTTTCTGGAGATCAGCGTCTCTGCTGTTTGTCCATCCTCCGGTGTCCACTAATAATCCTGAGCCAATAACCCTACAACCTCTTGACCTTTCAGCGAGAGTGAAGCCGCATTATCTCTCCTGCATGAAGCTTTTAACCCTAAACAAGTCCTGTTTAGTGCGTCCAGAACAGGATGACAGAGCAACCTATCATCCCCCTACTACACCCACACCCCTCTCCTCTCCTGGACCTGCATCTCTTCTTCTCACTCCATAAACAGAAAAAGAAACCAAGAGCAAGAGATAGGAAAATCAATATAATCATACTAGCATTGTTTTTTCAGTCACCTGCACTTAGAGGGGACGTCCTCTCTGTTGGAATATAGAGTAGGAAGAGTTCTTGCCACAGGAAACACAACTTCAGGATGGAAAGGAGTCAAATCTCAGGAATAAATTGGTTTCAAACAATCGTCCTTTTAAAAATTACTGGTTTAGATTGAGGGAGTAAATCAGTGAACACAATTCACAACAAAGTAAATTAACTGAGATACTGTACTAAGTATACTTTTCATGTACCTGCACTTTACTTAAGTAGATTTATTCCCAGGTACTTTTGACTATTACTCCGCATATATATCAGCTAATATCTGTACTTTCTTTTTTAACATAACATTGAGTTACATGTTCCCATGGTTTTGTATTTATTTAAAAGTAATCAATGATGAGAGGGGAACTGATGCATTAATCCAATCAGAGCAGACAGGTAAGATTAGACCCCACCTCCTGCAGCTGCAGCAGCATCACTGGTAAAGAAACACTTGAACTGGATTGAGTGTTCATTTGTTTCCGTAGTACTATGCTTCAATCAGTAAGTACTTTTAATTCTTTATGTATATTTAAAGCAAATACTTATTGTGTTTTTGTCTGTGTATTTGTATTTTTACTAAAGAAAAATGTTTGAATACTTCCTCCACCAGTGCAAACATAAGGGGTAGGGTGTAACTGATGGGGTGAGGAGGGGTCTATGATCGGCCTGATCCGTCCTCTTAAGGGGGTCAAATGGCCCTTCACAAAAAAGGATCAGATGACCTGGCTGCAGTGGTCCTGTAGTTGTCCATCTGTCTCCTTGTCAGTCTGTCAGTCTCATGTTTTGTTTACAGATCTCCAAACTGTCAATCATCAGTCACTTAGCCTCTACACACACACACACACACACACACACACACACACACACAAACACACACACACACACACACACACACACACACACACACTCACTGCCTTGGCCCCTCAGACCAATATCTGACTTCAGGCAGTGATACTGGACTCGACTTCAGTTGACGTTGAAGTTGGAGCCTAATTGAGTTAGTCCAACTGTTCTTGGATCCAAAAAGCACGAAACAAAAAGGCCCTGAGGAGAACGAGTAACCTGGTTATAAAGAGCAAACAAATGTTTCACCACAGGGGCCAGTATAAACAGGTACATGAATATGTACACAAAGGCAAAGCTTGCGTGCTGACATATACACGCAGTGCAATACAGTACATGCACAGACATACATGCACAGCCATGGTCACGTGCACTGATAAAAAAGCGTACAGAATTTGGATGCAACCCAATGAGGACTTTGAAACACACACACATGCTCACGTACTTGTACACAGTTGTCTCCATGACTTCAGAAGACATTACAATGCCTTCCAGTCATTTCTTAAAATGAAATGATTTACATTATGGGAACTTGCTTTTTGTCCCCACAAGGAAGACAAGTCCCCAAGTGACTGAGTAGACCCCAACCCACACACACAGAAAGTCCCATGTACAGGAGGTGTAGAAAGGAGCAGGAAAAAGAGGAAACTGAATGTCTTCTTTCCTAATCCCATCTTTCCTCTTTTCCCCCTGAGGGCCACAGAATGAGCCTATTGTTGTCTGTCCTCTCTCGCCTCTTTCTTTTCATCCTATCGTTTGGATACCCTATATGAAGCAGAAACGTCTGCTGCCAGCATAGGAGAGGCACAGCGCGGCCCTCTCTCCTGCTGGTTGTGATTGTACGTGTGGTAGCAGGCTCTTTAGTCTTGTGTGCTGCGGTACCACATTTGTGCTATGTGGTGTGGTATTGTGGTAACACTGAGGGTGTGGGGGGGGTAGACGGGCTAAACACAGCTCTTCTTTAAGTGAATTTCAAAAAACAAAAGTTTTCAGTGTGAGTTAGATCCTGTTTTTCATTTACGTTTCTCTTGGACACTGGCATAAATAGACATGTGCTCACACTTAAGGTGGACGCGCGCTCCTGTCTCTGATTAGATGTGTTCTGCAAGTGCAGCCCATGTGTGCAGGGCCGTGGAAGTGAGCTCACACACTGCAGAGAGCTCCGGAAAGCATCAGGAACTCCGACCCATAGAACCTGCATCTGGCTGTCGTAAAGAACAAGAGGGCCGGCCTCCTCCTTTGAGCAGGAACATGTTTAAATGTTCTATCTGATAAAATTACTGTACCTAAATATAAGTTTACTTGTTTTGACTTATAGTCAAAGAGTAAAGCCAAGGAAAAGCCTAAACATTTGGGTTCGAGACAGGACCATCATTGGTAATTTCTTAATTTAATTTCTTAATCAGATTGTGATATATAAACAGGAATATGAGGGGACTATTCTACTAGCAACTCATGTAAACATCTATTCGAAATAGTGTCTTTTTCAGAACAAGGTCCAAAATCTAAATATTAGTGTCCATGTAGCATGTTAGCATCTTCCTCTGTAGAGCAGTTAGCATGGCAACATATGTGACACAAGAATTAGTTAGTTAAAAGTAAAACCAGGTTAAAATCAGGTCGAGAGGCTTAGACACCAAACAGTGCATCACATCTGAACACAAGAGGGACTCAAAGTAAAACCAAAGGTTAAAACAATACAACTAACAAGATCAGTCATCGACTGTAAGAACAATACAGAAATGTTGATTCACTACACCCACACTTTTGACTTTTGAAAATCTGCTTTCACACATAGAGCCGGACATCACGCTCATCATGTGCTCCCTCTGCCACATTTTCTCAAACGGCTTTAACCACATCCAATCAGAAACTCCTGCTTCTGACAGATTTTTGTTTCGCTATATTGATGCTTAAATTGATCTCAAACTTCATCCCATCTCAAGAGCCAGAACTCTGCTTCAGCTCGACTTCTTAAATCCTTTGTTTGACTGGGTAAGGCAGAGCAGGGCTCAGCCAAAACCACCACTGTCACATTCAATCCACAGGCTCTCACTTGTCATTTGACTGGCGCGCTGGTCTTTTCAGGCTGTGATTCAGTCAAGATGTTTCCACTGCGGACGACTGTAACAGCACAGTGTCATAATGAGGGAGGCAGCATGTTGTTAGACACACCTGCAGAGCAGAAAGCAGACTGTGGGCGAGGGCGGCCTTTCTCTTTGTGTGAATTAGACCTCTTTACACTTCATCTGTGTCTTTGTTTTTCATTTCCAATCAATCTCTTCTCTCCTCTCCACTTCTCTTCTCATAACATTTTGAACATGATCACTGTTTATTCATATTATTATTATTTTTTTGTGATTGTTTTTTGCATTAATTGGTGTTTTTGAAAACAGCAAAATCTCTGTTAACAGGATTATTAGAAATAAAGGTTTGATTTAAAACTCAAACTGTTCTCTTCTCATCTCATCCTCTTGTCCTCTCTTCTATTCGTCTCTCTTAAGTAGGAATACAGATGTCAGGGCCATTTGCAGAAGGCCATTAAAAGGGGACAGTAAAAATCTCAGACCACTGTAGAACACGATCTCCAATGCCTTTGTTAACCGTCTGCTGAACTGAGCCGATCTTTTCATCTTCTTTCTTCTTCTGAATTTCTCAACCTCTTCTTGTCTCCCAACGTATAATCACCTCAAATTATGAGTCTCTCTACAGACCCTGGTATTCAGAGATAATTTTAATGATGGTGATTATTGTTAGCTATTATTCTTTTGATCACATCCTGCCAATGGAAATACCAGTAAGTGATAATCACTTTAGAACATATTTGTCCTGTGTCGTTAAATATTTGTGGCAATGGAGAATAAAAACGTATTTGTGGAAAACCACAAATTCTGTAACACTAAATACTGTAAGTGATTTCAAACCAAACCCCATGAATGATTTATAGACAATTTAATCCAGTCCTATTCGCAGAGCAGGACCAGTGCTTTTCCACTCACTTACCTGTCAGCTGACCCGGGCTGACCCTTACAGCTCAGGAAGCATTTCTTTTTTTTCCCACTTCCTCCACGGCTCTCGTTCTGCTGCTCCCTGGAGTATTTATGTCCGCAAATCCCCACAACGTGGGCTGTTTCATCCCTCGCGTGTCACCGCAGACACGCACGATAGCCTATTAGCACGCTAAGTAGCCATATCCAAATTCCTCTGATAGTTTTCAATGAAGCCAGTTGTCTGTACGGGATCAGAGCAGCAGTGTTAAATTTAGTCTTTCATTAACCTCTCAGCGTCTCATTTTTCCATTATTGTCGGAGAGCGGGCAGCAGCGGGAGCTTTAGGGATATTTGTGAGTGGGCGTGAAGTTAGTGCCCTGATGATCAAGTCCAGAGACCGGAGATGAGCAGGGGGATCATCGCTTCAAACTTAGAGACAGATAGCTGGTAATAGATGCGTGGATAGATGGAGCAGCAGATGGACAGGGTGATAGACGGGTGGAGGTGTGAAATGAAAGCACCTGGTACAGAGAGTGACGGGAGGCCAATCGTGAGCAGGATCAGGGGGTTGTGACCCCTGACAGGTGTGGAGGATGGATGCCTCCTCTGCAGCGCTCGTGGGGGACGGATGAAGACAGCAGAGACGGGAAGGAGTTGCCCACTGCTGGGGCAGATAACACATCTACTCTTCACCAGCCCTGCTTCCTGCTGTATGTGTGTGTATGTTCCTGTACTTATATCTTTGTGAGGACCATGTTAAGCATTGACCCTACATAGTGAGGACATTTAGATTGGA
Source organism: Paralichthys olivaceus (assembly GCF_024713975.1). Lineage (NCBI taxonomy): Eukaryota > Metazoa > Chordata > Actinopteri > Pleuronectiformes > Paralichthyidae > Paralichthys > Paralichthys olivaceus. The sequence continues at coordinate 17,273,691 of NC_091101.1, forward strand.
CCTCACTTCTTCAAAGTCCTGCTAAGGGTTAAGACTTGGTTTTAGGATTCAGTTTAGGGTTAGGCATTTAGGGAATGCATTATGTCAATGAGTGTCCTCACTAAGATAGAAGTACAAACTGTGTGTGTGTGTGTGTGTGTGTGTGTGTGTGTGTGTGTGTGTGTGTGTCCTCTTGGTCAATTTTGAAAGTATGCCCCCCTAATTCCTTGTCAAGGAATATTTCTTTTTGCTCAGGAAGCCCAACAGATCACTCGACAAATCTAATATATCCAGTGTTTGCTCAGGTCTATATCCAGAATATGGTATATTTGAGTTATGTTAATGAGAGTTTCTCTTGCCAGACCAGAAGAAGACAAACAGACTTTATAGTTGAGCAGAGGGGAATCACTTTCCTGTCAGTCTAAAGTGCTGCTTGTGGATTTTATATTGAACTGTTTGAACAGCTCCTGAGCCAAATTCAGAGAACTGTGTTTTTAGTGTTTAGCTGATGAATTATTCACTAGCGAAGAACTTCGACAAACCAAAATAAAAAAGTGTCTTCGGTCATAAATAAAAAGTAGTGAAATTAGTCATTTAATCAATAAGTTCTTTTTTATGTGACAGTGTAGGCTGTGGAGTCCAGAACATAACAGACTACTTGGCAACAACATATTAGGCTTTATGAAATTGTAATTGGCATTTCCTCTATTTTCTGACATTTTATAGACCAAATAAATAAGTGATTAATTGAGATTGTGCACCCCTGAACTTTGACACGGGTTATTTCTTAGGACCTGCTGAGACCGAATCTGTTTGAAACTCCTCACTCCACCTTCTCCATTTTCCTTTTTACACAGAGGCAAAACAGGTCAGGAAGTTCGTCCATCCTGTTGAGTTTGAGGTGATTAGAGGATTTACAGCGAAGCGCTACGTGAAAACAGTGACACTACTTGAAGTATACAGGGATCCTGTGTAGCCTCCAGCTAATTAAAATGGATGAGAGGGAGTGAGGGGAAGAGAGAAGAGGTCAAATTGGGTGATGTTTGACTGGTGCGTTAAGACTTTGAGTGAGGCATCGGCTCATGTTTGCAGTTTGGTTCGTGGCTGTTCATTTGAGGTTGTGGGTAATTTTATGTGTGGGTGTGGGTGTCTCTGTGTGTGCAGAGGATCTGGCAAATCTTCACTGACGGAGGCAAGGATGCCAGGCACCACTGGGAATGTTGGGAATGCTGCATGCCCTTTCACAATGACCTGGGTCTGTCGTGCATGAGCGTCTATGTGTGCATGTGCGAGTGAGAGATAAATAAGAAAAGTAAGGGAGTGAGCGAGTGGCCATGAAGAGTGTATAAGGTCTCCGGTATAAACACAGTGACCCTGTAGCGATGCTCCTTTGCTAAAAGGACTAATACATTTTCCATGCCTGCTGTTGCAAATAGACTCTCATTATATGGAGCTTCTTTCATTTAAAAGGCATGCAACCTCTTATGCTTGGGGTTTAACACAGAACTATTTCCAGTTTTCATTAAAATTCTCACTCTATATTTGGCTGTTTTGTCTGTGCGTCGTCTCATTAACGAAAGGAAATCAAGATGAGCTTTGGACCCAGAATCTGTTGTGGTGACAAATGCAGAACAGATGTTTTGGGGATAATGAAGACAAATAATTATTTCTCTGACATTTTGGTCTCTTTTGTTGTGTTTAACCAACCTCGCAGTTTAATAGTTATAGAAATAAGAGACCCTTCAAAGCAGCCAGTTAGTGGAAGTCGACAGGAACAATGTTTTCCTCTTCTCTGTGAATTGTGAGGGAGCTGTCCTGTGATCATTTGTCTCCGTGATAAGTCTATCTGCCCCTCGCATGGAGAATCCAGGCCTTGTGTTTAGCATCTGTCATGCTCTTATCAGAGCTGTCAGGGGTTAAGGCTTCCTGATCAATCGACTGCTCCTGCTAAGTGGATGCCTCCAATTTGTTAAACGGACAACCGAAAAAAAGCAATTTATCCTCTGAGAACCGGGTAGGGGGCCGCAGAGGGATAAATGTTTACTGTGACACATAGATCACTTTTGGGAACACTAAAGCTCAGGAGTGTCTTGCACCGCAGGAGTGAAGGCCATGTTGGGAGGAGTGTGGAATGCTTTGGCCCGTTGTCGTCCCGCTGGTCCGATGATGGTGGTGTCAGGTTGACTGAGCCCAAGTTACTTGCATTCCCGTCGTCCCCTCCCTAAAAGACATAACACCGACCAAGCCAGTACTGGGACGGCATCGTGGCATCGACCCACCGGCACCGGCTGTTATTGTCCCACCATCTTTTTTTCTATCGTATAGCGACAGGTATGCAAATCCTTCTGTCCACATGGGCACACATCAGATGCCAGAGGGGGTCGGATGGGAAGGACACAGTCACCTTAGCATATGGGACCTGGCGATTTCAGACAAGTGGATAAACAGTCAGACAGACAGGCAGCCGGCCAGACAGAAGACTGAGGCTAAGCCAAGACCCCTGAGGCAAAGCCCACCGAAAGAGGCTTGTCATATTTTAGGCTCACTATCATGGTCCTCCTACACAAAAGCATATTTGAATGTGACCGTGCATATGTATGCACACACAAACACACACACACACACACACACACACACTCACACTTATACCAAAGCTATTCTTGTCTAACTTCTCATCTGAAAAAGTGCCAAGCCGGTTATGTTACACCGCGAGGGCCTGTGGAGGATTAGGAGGGCAGATTTCGGAGCTGGATAACCTCTCAGGCAGTTTAATGTCACTGTCATTGTTGTTGGCGCTCCGCTTTGCTGCTAATTGCACAACAAATAAACCCAAAACTTGCACATTATGGTTTGGTGGAATGTGGGCTCCATCTGTGTGTGGCCGGGCATTGCCTGCCTGTAATGTGGCTCTTAAATGCTGAGCTTCCCCCGGGGAGGTTTGCATTGCCATGCTTCACTCTGCAATCCACACACACACACACACAGTGTCACACACAGTGTCACACACACACACACACACACACACACACACACACACACACACTAACCCTCGCGGCTGCCTGCTCCGGGCAGATTCAGAGTCCCAGGCTGGCTTTGGTCAGAGGTTCAGTTTCAACGACTTTTCAAAGTGGAACAATAATGTGAAAGTAATTACAGAGAAGGACACTGATGAACAAAAAGTGACTCGAGAAAAGCATGAAGACAGTTTTATTTTGTCATTTAAATTGATGGTTATCATGCAGAAGACCCAAATCTGCAAATAACTGCCATGCTGACAAGACCGTGTCTCTGCTGTCATTGTTTAGACGCACAGCCGACGGAAAAAACGCTGAATTACCAGCCCAGTGTGGTTTGTCCGCTCAAACTTTATAAAGTCCTGTGTCAACACTACCCCCTTATTCTAAATTCCACTCAGAAGCCTCAGGAATCCTCCCCACTGTATCACCTATCGCCTCTGACAGGATCGTCTTGTTGTGGAAATCCCGTAAAGGCTCAACTTTCTGCAGTGAACAATTGTGGTCCATCAGATAAAGAGAATCTGGGGTAGACGAGAAGTTTTTCAGTCGATTAAATTAGATCAGACGATTGTGTCAGTTTGTGACTGTGATTTGTTTTGCTTCTAATAAATGGACAATATGTAACTTTGACCAATACAGGGCTCTCAATCAAAACAATAACAGAAGACCTATTTAGCAGCGTGGGATCATGGGAGATGCTGTCTTGACCAAGATTGCTGAAATCTACCTTGACCCAACTCTGGCGGAAATCATGAGGTCATGTATTAAATTTACATCATGTAGCAAACGGCAGTGAATAACCGTGACAAATACAAACAGGGGATGGAAGAAACAGCTGACTTGAGAACAGTGTGTTTTTACTTTGTCATATGTCATTTGCCCCAGAAGTTACAGCAGACACCGGAGATGAATCAATTAAAAGCAGACCGAAAGGAAAGTTCCCGTTACCTTGAATAGAATTATGGATTTCTCTGTGTCTGAACATTGTTTGAAACATTTTGGATGATTCAAGAACTCAAGTCAACAAAACATGTAACAGAGATCTCGTTGTTTTTAGACGTTTCCATGCAGAATTGTTCCACATCATATCTTTGACCGACCTTTGCCTTCAGAGGACTGCTTCATAGGTCGCAGTGCAGAATGTTGCAGACCCTTCTTTCTAAGGAAATCCCAAATCATTAACATCATGTGTCCTGGCATGTTGCAGCTAAGTGTGTGCAGAGTGTGTTTGGCATGCAGTCACTCTCTGATGCTTATCACTGTGATTAGAAGTGTCATTAGTTCCAGCTCTGCCAGCTCCAGCAGAGCCTGAAAAAACATTTTTATCTATGGACACACAAAGCACAATAACATGTGTGTGTATGCACACACCTACACACACACACACACACACACACACACACACACACACACACACACACACACTCCAGATTCCTTTAGGAATGATACAAATTTGTGCACCCCATGCAAAGAGACAATCGTGAACACTTCCACTCTCACTCTCTGTATTTGTTGTTCTGTCTCTGTTTGTGTGTGTGTTTGTGTTTAACATCGTGTCTTTGCGTGTGTGTGTGTGTGTGTGTGTGTTTGTCTTTCGTGGCCATATGTTTATAATTTGCAAGGATTTAAAACCCATTAATTAAATGCGGACTCAACTCTGTGCGTCGCTTCCTATAGGACACACAGTTTACATTTGTCCGTATTAATGAACAAGTGCTGTGTACTGGGTGGCACGTTTGCTAAGTTAGATCTGTGTACTTTCTCTTGTCTTGGAAAGGCAGATGTTTGTGTGTAAACACTCCTCTGCCAGATGCGACTTCAAATGGATCTCTTAGTGACTGAGAAGGAAAACTTGTCCTTGAGAGCTTTTAATAGATGATTTATGGACACTGAGTGTGTACGACATCTCATTTGGCTCAGAGGAGCTTCCCACGCTTTGAGCTGTAGACTCCTGCATCAGTGTATCTTGTGTGAAGTATGAAATGGATTATAATTGCTCCATATGTATCCATTCCACTAATCCCCTCCACTTGATTGTTTCCGACTCATTCACACAGGGCTCTCATCCTCTGTGAGGTTGTGTACAGGACCCTCTTCAGGATTGTTTTTAGTCGTGTTTGCAGGAGTGTCCATGTTCTCAGACTGTAATGTCTCCGTATGCACTGGAATGTGTTTGAAGTGTTGGCAGGAGAACGCTGCCCTCTGCCCCCGTGCCTCCTTCACGCTGTCTGAAGTGCGCTGCCGTTATCCTTCCTGTGCCGCCCCTCCACCAGACCTCCCTTACATGCCCTCTGCACCCTGGACGTCTGCACCCTCAACCCTCACCCCTGCGTTTACTCCCCTCGTGCACTCGTCCCAATTTTTTCTACCCTCACCCCGACCCTTCCCCATCCTCCACCCACCCTCCTCCATCTTAACCTGGCGTCCACTCTGCTCTCTTGTCTCTCTCTATCTGTGTCAGTGCGGTAGATGTCCCATAATTGACAAGTGTCCCGGGAGGTTTAAACCCCCTCCATCCCTCGCTGTGCCCATTCAGCTTCCACTACCTGGAGTTTGATGCTGGCAGGAGAGACATGGGTCCACATACAAAAACTTGCACTTCTTGAGGGAAGGAAATAGCAATATTCTGATGTGAAGACAGATGGCTGCCACTTCTCATCATCTTCTCAATGACCTGACCGCACATCTGGCCTGAGGTCAAGGTGCCTGTGTCTGTGTGTGTTTCTTTAGTCATGAGGGACAGTTTTGTATTAAAACATTATTGTGAGGAGATTTTGGCTGGTCCTCACAAATTCAAAGGGTTGTTTGAGGGTTAAGACTTGGTTTTAGGGTCAGAATTAGGTTAGGGTAAGGGTTAGGCATGTAGTTGTGATGGTTAGGGTAAGGGTCGAGGGAAAGCATATGTCAATGAGTGTCCCCACAACTATAGACATGTGTATGTGTGGAGGTCTGATCCCTGGGTTCTGGTAATAGGACCTCTCATTAGATTAGTGGAATACAAATGAAGAGCTGTTGGTGTAACCTTGGGGAATTTTGTTTTCACAGCCAGTTCAGTGCAGATCAACATAAATAACTGTGCGGGGCAGTGGAGCATTTGTCGCATTGGAGGAAAGAATACAAGTAATTCTCCACTTCCAGCAATTGGTTCAAAAGTTTAAACTATCTCAGGAAAATTGTTTTCATACTGCAAACAAACCGAACCATGGTTCAGTTTGATCTTAACCAAAACCAAAGCTTTTGCGGTCAGATTAAATTTTGCTCTGTATCATCGTTGGAGGCACCTTTTCCAGCTGTTCACTCAGACTAAACAGAAAAGTCTGAAGGTTCAGACCAAACAAGGTAGGTGTTAGAGCCCAATAAATCTTAATGTGGTCTTTTTACAAGACTATTCCTTCCCTGTCTTCATCCATGTGTCTGCCTTGTGCAGAGTTATCATTGGTCTGTGATGATGAGCTGGTAAAACTCCTGACCTTTGGGCCTGGTCCATGAATGGAAACATCTCTCTTTAGCCAGCAGGCAACGCCGCCTGAATCAACGAGACATGGTGCTCCGGCTCTGAATAATCCGAGTGAGAAATTGAAGCAGAATGTTGCAACATGCTCCACCATGCAACCAGCGCTGAAGTAATCTATAGAGATCTGTCAACCTCGCATGACAGAATGAGACGTTCCCCCTCATTGGACCAGATGTCCCTCTTATGAGAAACTCTTCAATTGAGCGTGAGAGTAAGAATGGGCAACACTCAAGTTCTTCCGCACTGACAGTGAAATGTAGATGCTTTTAATCTGTCTTACATAAGCACGTTAGTGAGGAGAAGCTCATGTGGAGGTAGTTTACACTGAAGGCATAGTAATGCTCTGGTTGACAGCTGTTGAAGCAGAAGCCATTTTAGTCCTTTTTTAAATTAAGTGACCACTCCTTTCTCAACTTGAGTCGAGTCACTCTGTCTCAGCGTTTTCACAATCTAAAAGCTTGAAAAAAACAAAAGCTCCATGTTTTTTTTGTATTTTCCTCTGAAGATACTCAACTCCCACTCTCTGGCCTTGCCCCGGCAGACAGCGAGACGACAACCCCCCAGCGCTGACGGATGAATCTCACACAGAGCAGAAGTTTCGATATCTTCCTCTTCTTCTCCAGCCCTTCACTCCAACTTAATTTTCCCAGGAGAGAGGCCGAGCCGGGCCTGGCTTGGCCGGGACAGGCCGGGCTACCCGGAGGGTGATAAGTGACGGAGCATGGGGCCTAAGTAGTCAGGGTCCATGGGGATCAACCATGGAGAGGCATTGAGGGGGTCAGAGGGCATGTCAGAGGTCATGTGTGGGCAAGATGAAGAGAGACTGGGTCGAGCTCCTCGAGGTACCACAACACAGATGGCGATGAGGGGTAATAAGAGAGTTGAGCTGGTTGCGGTGCAGGCCGAGGCATGGGAACCACCATTGTGAAAATATTCTGAAGGTGTGTGTGTTGCGTGAGTGTAAGTAACACCCTTAAACGAGCTCTCCTACACTAATGAAGCACCTTGAGCTCTAACACCCCTCTCAAAGCATAATAATCAAAGAAGAAAGCCGTCCGACCAGAGCAATGAAGAGGTTTGTTTTCTGAATGTCTGTTGACACGCTGCCCATTAATCTTTCATGGAGCTCGAGGCAGAAAATTCTCATTGTGTTACAGATAGGTGCACATATTTGGCCAAGATGTTTATTTACCATGAAATTCAAACTAAAGGGTCGTTAGCTCGTATTATAATTTGTGTCATATATTCTTCGCGGTTATTCTCCGAGCTTCGTTTAATGTGGTCTCAGTTTGGGGTGGCAGGTGTGACTAATTAAGATGTGCGTGTATAATTTGAATCAGTGTGTGTGAGTAGAGAGAGAGACATGAGAAAGTGAGGAAATAAGCCTGGGATGTGTGTCAGTGTCTACATGCATGTTTGCACTTATGACTGATAGCACAGTGCTTCTCGTGTGTGTGTGTGTGTGTGTGTGTGTGTGTGTGTGTGTGTGTGTGTGTGTGTGTGTGTGTGTGTGTGTGTGTGTGTGTGTGTGTGTGTGTGTGTGTGTGTGTGTAAGATCACAGGATCGTGCCTCAGCTGTGGATGACCCCTGGCTGAGGTCCTGCAGGCCCGCGGCTGCCTGCTCTCTCTCAGTGGGTAACAGCGTCCTGTTAGCTCACACTAACTCTCTTAGGCCAAGTAATGAGATTTTGAAAGGCTATTATAAAAGTGTTATTTTCAAGGAGATACAATCTGAGTCGAGTTAAACTCAGGAAGTGGCAAAAAACAAGGGAACATAAATACTTTCACAGTCCGTTAGTCCCATCATCGAACTTGTGTGTTTGTGTGTGTCTCTTTCAGCATGTTTGACTAATTACCTCCCGTCCTGCCTTCCTCCTCTGCGTAATAAAAATCAAATCTCTGTGCAGACGAGCATTTCCTGTTTGGGAGGAAATGGACTGAGATAAGGTCTATTTGCATAAAGATGGCAGAGGGAGGAGAGTAGTGGGTAATTATTTGCAGGGAGAAGGAGAAGTCAGGTCAGAGCTTGTTTCCACTTGAGGGTGAAGTCCTTGTCCTTCGTGGTTCAGCTATCTCCACACCAATCCTTTGATTTTTTGTCGGCCTCAGGACACTTCCCCTGCACTTGGAATAGCATGAGAATCATGATGCAACCCAAATGTGTCCAACCAATTTTTCATAGAAGCAGGAAATTAACCACAAAAGACAGTTTAATACAAGATTTAAAACTAAGTTGGAGGAACAGGATTTTTGGGAAAATATATATATATATATTTTCAATACTGTAGATGAGAGAATTAATATCACTGTCATATCTGTCAGCTAATTATGAATCTAAAGCTGAGATTTTTAGCTTAGCCGAGCATAAAGACCATATGCTGCATATAAAGATGGACAACATATTTGCCTACTTTTTGCAGGTGGATGAGACATCGACCGAACTAAAAAGTCAAAGTACACATAAAAATCTTTAATAAAAAAATGGCCCTGGACTCTCTCACAGAGCTTGTAACATATCATTTATCTTCACACATGTTGCATCATCAGCTTGAAGTGATTTCATTTATATCTTCCTGTTTTTGGTCAGATTTTTTCTGTTCAATGCAGCAATGAAACGCTTGTTAATGGGAACTTACACAACTCCTACTGCGAGTGAAGCAATGGCACCGCAATGCAATTTCACATAACTCATCTATGGGGTGCTAAAGCCAAAAAAAAAAAAAAAAAAAAAAGGATGCTGAAGTGGCCCACAGAGCAACGGGAGGTGGACTAGCCATCTTCTGACTATGGCTGAGACTGACTTACAGTTGCTCGTGCGTTTATCTGCAGGACCTCGAAGCTGCAGATCTTCTAATCGCTACTGTGCAGAGTCTGACTCCAAATGCACAAAATAGCAGCGCTTGTATCCAGGATATTTTGACTTCATTTCTAGATAGCGTAAGGAAGTGGAGACGCATCCGCCATCTTTACATACTGTCTATGAGACAGAGGACAACAGCATGGTTTTGTCTAAAGGTGGAAAAAAAAAAACTGCAGCACCTTTTTAAATCTCAGTAATTAATACCTAACATCTTGTTTGTTTAATCTGAACAAAAGCAAAAAGGACAGTCTGTGATTATACTGGAGTTTATGGACTATTTCTTGGCTGCGTGCAGTGACTTCCGAACTAAAATCCTGCACATGATTTCCTATAGCCAGTAAACCACATCTGGATATTTGAACACTTCAGTTTTTGTTCAGTTTAAATATATGTGAGAGATAAAGTATTATTAGTGAGTTTGCTGGAGGTACTGTTCCCCCATTCCCAGCCTCTTTGTTAAGAAATATACAGATGGAGGGCTATCAATCTTTTTATCTAATATTTTGCAAGAAGACAATGTCCAACACTTTTTTACAAGATATACAAGCCGTCTAGCACTTTGAGTCAGTTAGCCAGTAGCCTCCTGACCTTTATGAGCTGTTATCACCTTCCCCTGTAGAAGCGTTCATGCAGACCATTTGTTACCCCTGATTGAGCCCACACCACCACCCACTGCAGCACCAGCAGGCTACATTCCAGCCATCCATGCATTAGCACAAGCTCACCTTCTGAGGACTGGCTGACTTTCAAAGACGGTCTTTGCTTGCATATGATAATGCGTAGCTGCGGTTATTGTGTCAGACGAGATGTGTTTTGGGGGCCGTGGAGATGTCTGTGTGCGATAGGGTTTGTTTGGAACACACTGCTTTCTGTTTCAGAGTGAGGTCGTCTGTAATGAGCTGCGGGGGGGGGCCCTGTGTGTGTCACTTCAATCAGTTTATGCTGTTATTAGAAACTTGTGTCTGTTACATTTTTAGCATTCTTCCTTTCAGTGTTTTATATTTTCTCTGCATCAGTTAAAGCCCAGATGAAGTTCCCTGTTTATATTGGTGATTTATTTTTCTCAAATTCACTTCAATATGTCTACGGCCAATTTAAAAAGAAAAAGAGTGCTGCCCTGTCATCCAGTGGCACTGCTGAAGTGGAAACACATTGAGCGTTAACTCGGTTTTGAGGTCAGAGATTGACTCTGGCTTTCTTCAACCAGCCTTTGAAACACAGGAGCTAGAATGTGTTGAGATCATCTGTGCTCATGAGAAACTTATGGTTTTGAACAGTTTAGAGTTTAGGTATGTGCAGGTTTCTTTAATATGCATTTATCCTTCATCGATTCCAAACATCGGACCAGTTGTCTTCACACACAAATGTTTTTCTTTCCTTTTAATTAATTTTGCATTTTCAATTAATTTAAGTTGACATTCTCCCTCAGGTTGAATTCCCCCACTTTGGTTGCTCCCCACACCCCAATGGAAGAATTGGCATCATTCTTAACTTAAATTTACATTTTCACTCATCTTAAATGTATATTTATGTATGCACTGGATACTGGTTGGTCAAAGTTCACTGGGGTTACCAATTAATCCCATCACGCCAGGGTCCACCCTGATGGCACCCAGTCACATAATTGATCAAAAAGTCTGAAACCTGCCCAACCTCATCACAGTGATCCCCCACAGAATGAAACGCCCCTGATTCCAGAATCAGGAGGGACTTGATTGGCCGAGACTTCTGGCAATACTTACACTTCCTTTGTGGTCTTCGTAGCTTATACTGCCATGGTGGGAATGATGCTGAGAATGGAATGAGTCTTTAAACTGTGTACAGACCCTGTTCATCCTAATTCAAACACATTGGATATTATAAATGTTTGGGCCTGCTCTGTTTTTAGTGGCAGATTTGTATTATACAGTCTTACCTAACACACGGGTAATGTGTAATCACATGTATACAAACACTTCATCTCTCACACTCCATGAATCAGCTGTTATTACTGTCGGTGCGTGGGTACTTGCCTGCCACAGTTTGTGGAAATAAAGTACAGGTGAGGAGCTTGAAGACATGTCGCCTCTCTGTGTGGGCTCATCCATTAAACTTCTTAAGAGATGTTCTTAGCTGCAGTTTATAGAATTTAAATGAATCCACTATGGCTGACAAACAACAAACAATGCACATTTTAATGAGGATCATTTTTTTAAGCACACCACAAAGAATCATATGTTTATCATTGATTTTCCACCCCACTCACCCTGAAACTATTGCTGCAATGATTATAAATATTTATTGCCATATGAATATGAAGTTGTATCGACAGACAAATGCTTGTTATACTGTAAGTCATCCAGCACAGTGCTCATTTAATTTGAGCATTATTATCATGTGGTAATGCAGCTATAAGAAGGAAGTCTTCTTGTATTCAGGAAAATCCAACATACACACCCTGAGTGTTTGCTGCCTGGTGGGTGAAGCATCAATCTAAGAAGCTGAGCAAACACCTGTATGCAATAATGTGATGGTCTCATACGCCCAATGCCACAATTAGTTCTCCTCCCCAATTACATCAGCTTGTTGTTTTCTGCAGCAACTCAATGAGCACCTCTGAATGTGGAGTAATGGGATCTAAGGAAATATTGAGAACTTTAGCACTGACCCTGATCGCTCAGGACAGATGACAATACGAGGTCTGACGGTGTCAAAAGCTGCTTTCAGACAAGCGCGGAACTCTGGAGAATCTCCACATTTTCTCTGGAGGAGGTGCACGTGTTGAGCGCACAGCAGGAGATCCCCCACCGGATTCACCGCAGGCTAACACGCGAAGAAAAAATGAAAAACAAATATCTCCGGGTGAAAAAGCAGTGGCACACGAAGAAGACACAGATGAAGATGTCAAGAAGGTTTGTGCTGATAAGAGTCGACGGTGGTGTAAACAAAATCCTGTGATCTCAAATCTTCCCATCCCGTCCGGCTTACTTCCACACGATCATCACCTTCAGAAATCAATCGCATTTATTGCATGGAACAAAAAGGCCGACAGATGACTATTTCTGTGGCACTGATATGGACGCTCACAGTCTGGTCATAGTTAGCACTTGTGAATAGTCCACATGTAATCTCAAACCTCTCTGCACAGCCACTTCCATAAAGGTCGCCTCATGTCAAATTGCTCCTAACACCACAAACAGCACATGGTTCCTGTTTTAGAAAAGTTGTTGCACTCTGAGGTTTTATTTTTCCAAACCAGCAGACGTACTGACAGCTTCGGTAAAAGGTCATACTACAGGGGAGGTTGGCTCCATATTTCTGTACGACTGTTTGAGAATGCATTTGTGTTCAGGTTACCTGAGAGGAGATGAGATAAACTTAGTGGGCTAATGTAACAGGCAAAATGAATTTTTCCCTCGCTGTCTCCTCATGAACATCATTTATATTTTAGACTGACCTTCACTTAGTTTTTGTGTCGTTTCTGCTTTGCATTTATTTTGACTTTACAATTTATCTTGCTTCGGTTTTGGATTATCTCATTTTTTGCTTCAGCACAGGACATTTGTAATTAGTTTTTCGAATCTGGCTTATCCCTCTTCCCCTGTTACTGGGTCTTTGTTATTCTTTCTCCATCTGTTCTCTCCTTTGCTGTCATTTTTATATCTTTCTCTTTATTTTACTGTAAGTGTATCCCTCGCTGGGAGTTAATTTGTGAAATTTACAGAGTTTATGAACCATGGCCAATGCATCACTGTAAAAACATAAGCAGATATAACCATGAAATGAGATCTGCCTCTCCATGTGATAATCCTGCAGCGTGCAAGCACACACCCGAGGAAACGGTCCGAGCAGATCTGTGCATGTAACGTGTCGCTGCCTTACAGCTGACAGCGGTCTGCTCGGTGGCCGAACTGATGAGGTCCAGCCAGGATGTCTGTTCATAAAACCATAGCACCAGCTCCCACTGTGAACCCCAGCACTCGTCTGGGATAAAAGCCAAACGTTCCATTGTTTTCTTACACTTAGGTTCTGTGACCCTATCATTAAACTGTGTGTGTGTGTGTGCGTGTGCGTGCGAGCTTGCACAACATGTGAGAGTGTAAATCTTTCTAGTGAGACTCAGTGTCTCAAGCTGAAATGACATGTAAATTTATGAATAATTTGTGCTCAGTAACTGGCAGCATGACACTCAGAGGAGTGACTTCTCTGTTTTAGTTGGAGCGTCGTGCTGACCCTCACCGCGATCCCGCAGCCTCCCCCCTCCCCCCTTCCTACTCTGGTGTCTGTAGTTGTCCATGATAATTGAAGATAACCACTTTGAGTCAGTCATGTTTACTTTTTCAGAACCAGCTCTGACCCTCTACACAGGACTTCCTCAACAAACACTCCAAATCTTAAAGGACTTGAGAAAAGAATTCCTGATTTCTTTTCAATCTGGAGTTAAGTCACACAGCTGTCTGCATCCCAGTCTCAGCCAGTCTAAAAAGCTGTGATGGCCTGTGGAGGTTGTTAACGTCTCCAGTGCCTTACTGTGATGACTTCATTACAGGACTACAAAAAGAGGGTGAGCCTGAGGGTCTGACGGGTATTTGAAGGCTCTCAGGGGGTTAAGCTGCACTTTTAAGGAGCATCTATTTGTTTGGAAACCAGGGTCTTACAGTCTTCCTGCCCCCTGCCAACTCATTCACGTCCAGTTGATCTGACGTCATCGCTCCTACACACAAACACACACTAAGATTTAACTCACGCTGTCTTGCTCAATAGATATGAATCCAGGCTTATTCTTATCTGGATGCTCATTTCCTGCTTCTCACACCTCACTTCCCTGCCCTAACACACACACTTGCATCAGGCTGAGGGATTGGAGGGGGGGGGGGATTAAGAAGCTCGTCATGGAGCTTGCAGGCTGCTAAGTTCCTACCATCCAATGATTCGGGGTCAGTATGGTATTCGTACTGTTGCACATGTCTGCTAAAGGTGGACAAAGCTGGGCTTGTGTGGACAAGCGTGCAGCTGCGAGGGCAACAGCGTGTTGATGAGGTCTTAATCAGAGCGCTTACAGCCGGGGTTAGAAGGTCGGCGGGTGACGCTGGGTTTTGATTGGGCCCCTGGGAACCTGACGGAGCCCGAGGGCATGAAGGCAGCGCGGCAGTGGAGAGCCACAGCACTGTGACACGGCTAATTTCTCTCGGTCACTGCACCCTGCATGCCTTTTTTTTTTTGCACACACAAATACACACACACACATTTAATTGTCCACCAAACACAGACAATAGAGCGAGGTTTGTTATTATAAGGCAGGAAGAGCCCACTGTGAGGCTAAACCAGCTCTTGTTCTCCAGCCGTGACTTCTTCTACCTCTGAGTCTCTAAACCACCAGACTGGCTCTTATCTCCTCTCCCAGCCCGTACAGCGTAAAGTCACTTTGAGCAGAATGAAGGATATCGAACCTTCAATGTGTTGTTATAAATGAAAAAAATAAAGACAGAAAAGCTTTATTGGTCTTTTAAAGGGAGTCTCTCTCTCGCCTGTGCACTGCTTGATCTCATGCCAGGCGTCTGGAGTCATGATGACTCACATGGTTGAGTAGAGTTTAGATGACTGTTTGGGAATGAGTGGGAGGTGAGTGTCCAGGTTTTGACTATTTTCCAGGGTTCAAACTTTTAAAGATTACCAATGAAAATTTCCATTTCAGGAAATGTGCAAATTTTCAAATTGATCTACAGCTGCTACTGGAAATTTGGAGCACAGCTTTGCCATTCACATTTATTTGCTTTAGCATTCAGAAGTGCAAGAAATTTCCCCCGCAGGCCACTGAAGGTGATTTGTGACTGCTGCCTTCCTTTTTTCCAGGGTGTTCTAGGAAAGAAAAATGAGATGGATTTTGACCAGACTACTGTTTGTACGCTGCCTGAAGCAGTAGAAATGTTGGCAACATGCCACACACCAATTCATCACCTGAATAAAAAACAACTAGTCTGGCAGAAAGTAGCATCCAGGGACCAGAGGGTGGACCGCTTGGTGTCAGAAAGAGAATTATGGCAACATTCAGAGAAATCAGTCCAAAGATGCAGCTTGCCTGTTAATTTGCTCATATGCACAAATCCTAATTTAGTCATTTGACTCTGAAAAAGACCAAAAGGCAGAAGCGACCTCCATGATTTGTTGCAATTAGTTACGCCAAGAATTTTGTAAACCATGGTTACAATCAGACATCAGGAGAGTGAAGGGATGTGTCTCCGTACAGAGAGATTCATCCACTAACCAGAGGGTCAGAGGTTCGATCCCCAGCGGACAGAAACCATGTACTGTGTATGTACAGTATGTATGAACGTGTATGTGAATGTGGCTTGTACTATAAAGTGCTTTGAGTGGACTGGAGAAGTGTTGTATAAATACAGACCATCTACCATGAACATCATGGTGTCCCTCTGTGAATACCTCAGTGATGGGCTAACAGCCTCACCAGGCTTCAAAGCAGACTTCTCCCCTCTTTCCACTAAGCTCTTAAATGTTAGAAAAGATAACTATAAATTGAAATGTGAAAGACGGAAGGTGAAGCAGAGGTTACTGCAAAACGGTTCCTCTGCTGTTCCTCCATCCGACTGACTTTCATGTGAGGGTCAGCTGCAGTCAAAGCCAATCACCTTCCCTGAAACCCAGCACGTCTAACGCGCATGTTATGATTAGATATCTGCCCCTATACCTTTCATATGTCACATTCTCACATCTCGTCATATATATCATGTATACTGTTTAATAGGATGCTACACATCTGTCTTGTTTCAGGAGGCAGATGCTTTCCAGCTCTGTGACTTTGTAACTTAATATTTTTGTGAATAAGGTGCAACATTTCTGAGTGTTATATAGTTGTGAGCTTTGTTTTGCATGTTGTGTTTAGCTGCAGGATGCAAAAATGCTCTTTTGCTTTTGTGGACTCAGCAGTTAGAACAAAGGAGGCTTAAGAAAGACTCTCCTACAACTTTAAACTTGTGTCCTCTTGCATAATTTGCATCTGTGATAATGTTTCTTTTGAATATCGTTTGTGATGCATCTTAAGATGGTGCAGTGCCTTGGTTTCCTGCCACAAGAGTGCACACCAATCCCTTCTAATTCAAGCATTAGTCAACATGAAGAAAAGCAGCAGTTCAGCTGCTCCCTCTTGCCAACAAGGATTTTTGCTTCAGCAGATGAATGCAGGGGTCAAATGAATGCTAATTTTCCTCTGTGTCATACAATCTCAGCTTGTCAGCTGCCATTGTTTGGTTGTTTTCATATTTTCTTTCTTTGGCATTGTTTGGATTTTCTGAAGTCAACTTCATCAAGAGCACGTTCACTTTTTGAGCTTGTTATTTGTCATCCAGTTGTACTGTATGCAGGAATGCTGCTGACATGGCGTCCAAGTGGTGAACGCACACACACATACACACACATACACACACACACATGCACAAGCACACAACAGTCTATAAGACCATAATCGAAGCCACATTGGTTTATTTCATACTTGCATGAGTTTCCTCTCTCTGGAGAATTCAAAATTACATGCCATGTGAGATGCCACATTTTGACCATTGCAACATGCCACTTTTTGAACCTTGTTGTCTTTGCAATATGGTTACATATACTAACTGTAATGTGGTGTGGCACACAATAAGGAAAATGATGAATAGAGTTAGAATATATGTCAGTCATACAGCTGTGTTCGATCAGTCACTGAAGTAAGATCAATAAATCACCATCTAAAACCATTACCATGACCATGTAGTACAATACAGCTCGTATAGACTGGCCTGCAGCAGGTTTGTGTATCAGTCTGTGGCTTCCACTCTGCTGCTCTGGACTGCAGAGTGTATCTATAGGGAGATTAGTCACCTTCCGCTCGCTCAATGGGCTCCGTTAGTTCTATGACTTAACATTGTCACGACAGGCGGCGGACTTCTCTCCAAACAACTCTACCATTCAGCCCCGGTAACTGGGTGACCCACAAACTCTGCTGGGAAGAGAGGAAAAGAAAGGCATGTAGGAAAAGTGGAAATGACTTAACCATCATTTATTAAAAAAAAAAGAAACATTCGTTTGGAACAGATGATCAGAGATTATGGGGCAGATCAGTATATTTATCACTGATTAATTGATAACTGTTAAAGTGCTTTATTACAGTATAGTGCTGAAAAGCCCTTGAGCACGAGCATGTGTAACCTCTGCTCGGCTCCAAGATGAAAGACAGACCTCCCCTCAGTGTTTTGGTTCTTTATTGGTTTTGTTTTTTCAGGAGGCGTAAAAAGCCAATGAAAGATCTTGATCCAGTCAGCTCTATAAAGCAGGTGGGGGAGGAGGAGGGGGCCGGGCAGGGGACACCCCAGCCAGGGGTTGCCAGATGTGTGACCCGGCCCATCACTCTGCGATAAGAGCGACAGCTGACTCTCAGCTAGCAGCATGTGGGAAAGCCGCAGTGATGCGTCCAGTCTTCACAGGAGACCGTGAAAGTGATGAGAGGGCCGTGGCGGAGGTATGAGAAAGAGGAGATGGGTAACAATGACTTATGGACAATTCAGAAATGAAAGCTTCTGTTTCTCATCTGCAGTTCACATGTGTGCAAACCACTGTAGCAGCGCAGTGGATCCTTAAGGCATCTATAACCAGCCGCTCACTCAGCACCAGTTTCATCCCTCTCCATCACCAACAGGCTGTGTAATTACTTCGATGTGTTCTGTGCAGAGACTTCTTCATTCAATCCCTCTTTCTTATTCACCTCCGTGTAATTATCTCCCCAACACTGAGTCAGACTCTGCATGTCCACCAATTTGTACAGGACAGGAAAAAGGGCGATAGCGATTTATTGGCGAAGTTTGTATTTTAATAAACTGCAGACGTTGCAAGACACGGACGCTCGCATTGGCAGACAGGTTTTTTTTCCCAGGCTCTGATTGGCTGCTCTGGAGATGCCATCAGTGAGCTAATGGCGTGGTATCTCGGTGATCTGTTCAGCATTAGACCCCCCGCTGCAGAGAGCCTGAACGCTGCAGAGTAAAAATGAGCCACATGTTGATCTCTGTTGTTTTAGCCCTCTGGGGAGAAGGAAGAGAGGTGATAAGAATCTCTGTGGAGTTTAGGCCAAACCCTATTGTTCAATAGGTGTGTGTGTGTGTGTGTGTGTGTGTGTGTCTCAGAGGGACTCTGTGCAGCTCAGTTATGATGAGGTCAGCTTTTCATTTACTTTATGAGATTTAATCATCACTTTGAGTTAGAGGGGTTGGATCTCGCTGGCCTGGAGTTGCCACAGGACCACCACACAGCTCCTGTACACAGCTTTTCATTTCTTCTCCCCTGAAATTCATCCATTACCCCCGAAAAAAGACCTCTGTGTCCAAGTAAATGATTCATCCAGCGACACAGAAACAATCATTTAAAAGTCACATTTGAACACAAGTTTAAACCCACTTAATGCTCGACTGAGGTGCATGACAAAAAGCAGGGAAGTCTGCGGACCAACAGGCATCTTCAGTTACAGCACTGATTGATGGAGAGAGTTCTGTGTGTGTGTTGTAGGGGGGGGCAACACTCGAGAGCCTCTCTGTAGAGTAGCTGTAATGAGAACAGCATGGTTTGGACAGCAAAAGAAGATGATGTGGATGGAAACAATATCGAAACACTGACCTGACGCTGGTTATCACCTGGAATTTCACTGAATGTGTCTTTAGTAGACCGAACAATCAGTCAATAACTGGAAATGAAATCATTTATTAAGTAGGAATAGTAAACATTTCCAACAATTTAACTTGTGTTTTCTCCATCAGCTTCAGTGGGATCAAAATATGATGACAGTTGTTCCTCATGTTTCCACCACTGTCAGTCAAACTTGATCGAACCACATCCACACAGTCCACATGACGCAGCTTAGCGCTAACCTTTGATGAATTATAGCTCCATGTTAGAGCTCTTTAAATACTCCACCTCGTGAGTTTATGGAAATCACAGTATACTTGGACAGAGGCTGAGAGATAAAGGATAAGAGGGAGCAAGGTGGAAATAAATAAAGGTGTGTCTGTCCATCCCATTATTCAGCATGTTATCTCAGGAACGTCTAGAATTAATTTCTTCAAATTTAAATTAGGTTTTGATGGTCAAAGGGCAAACATCAAGGTCATGTTGACCTCCTGTTCTTGTGAACGTGATATATCAAAAACACCCATAAAAGAATTTCACAACATCTGTTACGAGCATCCACTCAAGGACTCAATGATGACCTGGTTAGAAATGTGGAGGTCAAAGGTCAAGGTCCCTGTGACCTCACAAACCCCTTATTTGCCTTGTGAACACATTATCTGAAGAACACCTCGAGAAGGAGAAGACTTTCCAATCAGGCACAAATGTTAACTAAAACTCGCTGGTGGTCAAAGATCAAAGTCACGGTGGCCTCACAAACATGTTTTTGGCGTTTTGAACACGATATCTCACGTCTGCCTTTCGGGAATTTCTTTACATTTTAACCAGTTGTCATTTGGACTCTTGATTAACTGATGTGTTATAGGTCGCAGTGACCTCATGAATCTAGACTGAATGTAGACTGAAATTACCTGGGTCAGTGGAGACATACAACCACAGAGTGGTAATTCTAGTTTTTGGCGTTTTGACGTGAACGTCTAACACGTCTCATCTTTTGGAGGTATTAGGAGGTTTTATTCTAATGGCCTTTGTGTGTGTGTGTGTGTGTGTGTGTGTGTGGACTTTGTAAAACTCAATAAAGTGTGTTATATTTAAGTTATATCGGGCACAATTATAGATTTAGGCCTTTTTATTTGATCATGACAGAGGATGTTATAAGTTACATTTTGATTGGTCAGATTGGGTCAGATTGTCAATCACAACCATGGTATTCTTTGTCGTCACCTGTTGTCCTGTCTTTAACGTGTGCTGTTCTTAATTTTACACTACAGCTAATTCACTTGTGACCGTCCTGGGAGAGGGATCCCTCACTTGTATCTCTATCTGAGGTTTCTGCGTTTTGTTTCTCTGTTAAATGTTTTTTTTTTTTTGGTCTCTTTTCTTCAGCCTCGTCGAGGGTTAAGGACCGAGGATGTTGCACCTTGATTGTTAAGCCCTGTGACCCAAAAAACAGGCTATACAAATTAAATTGATTGACCGGGTGTATCCACTCAGCTGCATACAAGGTGTGATCATTGCGTGCTAGTGTGTGTTGTTCTGGGTTAGTTCTGCAGCGCAGGTATTTTATTAAGATGACACATCTGCTCATGGATGTTCTCGTCAGTCCAGGGATATCGCTTCCTTTATCTCCGCTCCCTCAGCAGCTGTTTAAACGCCTCTTACCCTGTTCACTTGCATTGCAGAGTCAATACTTGAGGCTTCTGGCTTCTCCATGACTTTTTGAAGTAAAAGTGAACGTGCAGATCTCAGTTGATCCTTGCTGATCCAGAGTCTCAACTGTAAAGATTCTTACTTTGAGGAGCTGCCCTGAAATAATCTGACTTTCATTAAGTCCACTGTGGCAATCTTAACTTTAATGACTGTCAGAGGCTCTCTGGCAATGTTGCTCTTGTTCATTAAGACCGACAGGAACACTGGAAGGAAGACGGAGAGAGCCATCATTAACAGGAGGGTAAGGATGGAAGCGGATGAGCCAAAGTGAAAGTGAGGGATGAAAGAGAGGGTTGATTATGGATGAAGAGCACAGAGGCGGGGATGGATGGGGAAAGGTGGGGAAGAGAGGAAGAGGGAGAGAGCTTGCAAAGCAGCATGAGAGCAGTCTGAGCCAATCTTCTCAGGCTGTTTAGAAACATAAAGTAATGTTTACGGCCATGTTGTTATTATTTGCAGGTGGAGACGTTGAGATCACTGTGTTGCCTTCTCTGAGTCGTCTGTCAATAAATTCCACTCTAACTGACTCCGTCACTGTGAGAAAGTGCCTCTTCACCAGAGACTAACTTTCTTCTTCTGTTACTTGTAAATCAGTCGCTCGGATTTTGGGTTGGAGTCCCCATTAAACTGTCCCTGATGAGTGGATCTGTTATGCTGTGTTATTTATGAGCTGGTGGAAGTTTCACCAAAACAACAGAACGAGAAGGATTTTCCTTCTGTCACTGTCACAGGATGAAAGATCCATGTTTGATGCTGCTCCTCACCTGCTCGGCTGCCAAAAGGCTCCCCCTTGTGTTCAGAGACGTTTACATACATGTTGAACAGTATGATCTGGCCACGGTCGACTTCATGAAATCATGCACCGGGACATAATCTGCATGTGTTCCAGGGTTTGGGGTCAGCACAGCAAGAAAAGTGGCATCTTGAGAGAGTGCTTGAAGTCCCTGTAAGGTGAATTTCTCAAATAAAAGAATATATTTGTCCACACTTTACCTTTTACCCTGCAAAAGAAAACCTTTTTGCATTGTTAGACAAGGCGTTTGCAACACTTTCCTTTATTTCTCAGAAAATAATTTGTGGATCTTGATGGAAAAAAATCAGGCATGTTTAAGGGACTGATATTATGAGCAATTTAGTGCAGATCCAAATAAAAATCCCGAACCATTAAATGTGGTTTCATAAGGGGACAGTTGGGCCTTGGCGGAGGTATTTGCTCTACTTATGTGACATTTTAGTTATATTATGAAATGCATAACAGAAGCATAATCTCCAGTCACTTTGTTTTATAGATGTGTTTTCTTTAGTATCCGTGGGTTATTTCTGTGCACGTGGTTTTGTGCTGCCTCACAAGGACTAATCAGAGTTTGAGACCTTGAGAGGGATGACACTTTGTCTAAGCTTCACTTCTTCAAAGAGCTGTTTGAGGGTTTATACTTGGTTTTAAGGTTTCGGGTACAATTAGGCATAGGTTAAGGTTAGGTTAGGGGTTACGGTTAGTTATGGGGCTGCAATGGTTAAGGTCAGGTTTGGTGGTTGAAGAGTGCATAAAGTGTGTGTGTGTGTGTGAGAGAGATTGGTGGTTTGTGGGAGGTTTATTTTGATTGTAGAGCAGAGACAGCTGGGTATGGCAGTGATGCCTTGCTGAGGGCTCAGGATCACACATACTTCCACATGACCTAGTACTTGTGCATCATTTGCAGACTCACATTTATTCATGCTCACACTGCTGAAAGTAATTCTGTTATTATTCTTTACCTTTAACCGTTGTTTTTTTCTCTCCCTCCCTCATGTCTTTGTGATGACGCCTCCCTTTGGTCCACCTTCCTCCTTCATGTCAGGTATGTGGTCTGAGTTTTCCCTCCTCCCCCTCTTCCCTCTATATCCTTCCTTTTATCACACTACCACATATTCCCAATTGTCCAAATAGTGCCTCTCTGTTCGTCGCTGATATGTTAAACCACCACACTGTCAAAATTAACACATGGGACCTCCATGTGTTGAGCCAGCGGTGGTATGTATTGGGGCAAACACTGTATGACTGTGCTGCATATATTGTACGCTCATTGACAACGTGCCAGTAAATATCATTAATCACAGCCTTGTTTTGGCTCCTCTGAGTCAGCCATGTGGAAGTGATTTCTGTGGCTAAAACACTGTTTAACTCTTGGGTCCTGTGATATATTTAATGTCTTCAGCTCTCTTCTGTATGTTTTCTATTTTCTGTTCTACCCAGAGTTGCTCACGCAGTGACTCGACACTTATTCACTCTAAAAATACATCCTGCTCCTCCTCTCAGCCCCTCCTCCCTCCGAGGAAACAGCAGTATAAGTCAAGTATTTTGTTTTTCTCCCTGTGCACTTGGTAAACTGCGACACAAAAAGTTTGACAAGAACATCTATGACGCACAACTAATGTTGTGTATGCGAAGCACATGTGTCCGTACATGCTTGTCAATCAGAGTTCATGCTAATACATCCTTAAGCATCTACTGTTGGGTGATTGATGGGTCTGTCTGCAATAAACACCAAACAGAAAGACACAAGTGACGGTGACTTCTTCAGACTGCTCTGCAGACATGCAGGATGGAGGGTCCTATGCTGCGGTTGAGGCTGGTGCAGTCAATAGTTCAGGGTGTCTGCTGGTGGGGTTCAGGGTTGTGTGTGGCGAGAGGAGCGGTGAAGCATCTCGTTCCTCTATCAGACGATCTTCTGTCTGCCCTGAAGTGACTCATCCATGACAGCGCGCTGCCATATCTCCAGTCCACTGACACGCACATCGGCACAGTCGCGTGGTGCAGAGATAATTGTGTCATTACCGGTTTCAGATATAGTTTCAATCTGATGCTGGTGACAAGTATAATCATGTACGTCTGGCTTTTCATTTAGTCACATTGTCTGGGTGTAACAAGCAGATGAAAACATCTCAGTGAGTCACAGTATGTGTCTGACTAACCGACATCTATCCACAACTTCCACCAGGCATTTTTACCACTAATTGACAAAACAGTGAGAAAAGGCAGTTGAGATGTGGAGACAAGGGGTGTGATATATCCCATCTAAAAACATGGAGGAGGTGGGGTTTATGAGCTACACTGCAGCCAGCCACTAGTGGCGACCAAGGTGCTTTGGCTCCACCTTGATGGAGCTGTCATGTTGTCCATTATGTCTGAGACCTGTAGACCTGGGACCAGGTAAAGGTTGGGTTGGTCGTTTGTTTCTGAAACACTATATCTTATTTGTTGAAATCACCTTCACGTTACGATTATAAAGTCAACGAAAAAAACAGACCTCTGTAACACGACACGTTGGAGAACATGTCTGTCACTAACCAAACTTCCAACCTGTGTTCACCCTGCCCGTGCTTTCACTGCGAATGACCTGCAAAGTCTTCGCTAGCCAAGGAGGTGAAGACGCAAACTCAGCTGAAGCAGAGACGATAGTCAGAAGGTAGCAAGCGAGTCACAGAAAAGTCAGCAGCAGTTGTCAGGCAAGTTCATGTGTTTTAGGGGTGTAGTTTTGATGAGAGGGGTGATCAGAGTGGGCCGTTGCATTTTTTCCCCAGTCAATCCTGCTCTTCTTAAATTTTTGACAATTACCAACCCCAGTTTTAACTTCCCTGCAATTAAAATGTAATATCCAGCAGCTTTGATAAAGGGCTGAGTTTTCATAATCAAAGTAACCACCACAGAGCTGAGTGTGCAGGTGATGTCGATGTAGCACAAAGTCTGATGACGCTGTTTCTCGGTGCACGTTCGCCTGGTTTCCCGGCACTTCAAAAGATCATGCATACAGTACAACAACAAACTCAGAGCTCTGCACTTGCAGCCGCTATTGGATACCGACTGTAGAATCCAAACAAATGTGATAAAGCAAATAAGACCCCCTCCCCTGGCCCAACGGATACTTAATGGGGGGGGGGGCACAGCTTGGCCTGCTGGGGTGGCTCTTTAATGTGCCGAGGAAACGTCACGCTGGAATGCTCTGCACAAACAAGCCTCAGCACACATGTTGACTGCCTGTGTGTGTGTGTTGAGGGGGTAGGAGTAGAAATGTGAATATGAAAGGCAGGACCATGGTGTGTGTATCTGTGTGATTTTCCTGCCAAACATAGTCCAGGTTTCGTATGGACCTGGTAATGACCACAAACCCACATTGTGGTTGTCAGTGAAAACACGCCTGCAGCAGCTCTAAACAATGAGGATTCAGCTTGACTTTTTCCAGGTTCTCCAAAATCGCAGGCTCAGCCAGGGATCTTTATCTTTTTACAGTAGTCTCTTGACAGACAGCGGAGTTCCGCAGCCGTAATTCCACAAAATTCCTCTAAAGGACTTAAAAAAACATCGCTCACAGAAGTGACCTTAGCAGGAGCTTTCTGCCCTGAATGTTTCTGAAGTCTTCGTTTTTCAGCACCTTATTTAATTTAATGAAACTACAGTGACACACAGAGAGCGCATATCTCTGTCAAGGCCCCACTGTCCCTTTCATTTCAATCAGGCTGCACTAAATGGCACTTACAGATATCAGTCCACTAAATATGCCTGATTTCTTTCATTAAGATCTCTTTGTTATTTCTGTAGAAATTCAGAAAAACTTGCCGTGTGAAAGAAGGTGAAAATAAAATTCTTGGATCTCACCCCTGAACCAGATCCACAGAAAAAATTGATGGGTTCTTAATAGACCCACATCACATATCTCCACCAAGTTTCATGGTAATCCATCCAGCCCTCTCTCATGGTCCCTGGTGGGATAAATGTAATGTTGGCCTGATGTGTTGAATGGGCTTGTGGTAGCGATTAAAGTGCGATTGTCGTATGAAGTATAAACATGTGGATGAGGTGAAGAAGTCATACAAATAGCAGGTAGTTGCTGCATATAGCACCTGGACCCTTAGACACAGCAGTGTGAGCGTTTACTGTTCTTGAAATGAGTAAGATTCTTCTGTGCTGTAGATCATCGTTCTCTAAAAGAAAAAGCGGGAATGTTTACGAGCTTATCTTGTTTGCGACCTTGGAAATCCTCAAGGAAATCCAATCCCAACTCTGTAAACAAGTTTTCTGCAGTGGTTTATGTTTATGCGTGTTTTGTGTTGCTGTTTTCGTCATGCCGCAACCGCTGCCAGTTGTTGGTGTTAGAATTTGTCTTCTTCAGTTAAAACCACTACCATCTTCATCAGCCTTGTTTATATTGTGGTGTAAGCTTCTCTGAATAGCGGAAAATTGAGCCACAATAAAAAAAAGAGGGAGGGAATAAAAGGAATACTTATTTTTTATTCAAAAGAACGAGATTGAGCCTCTCGCATTGACTTTGTGTCCTTTTAGTGCTTGATGGTAACCATGGGTTTGCATTAGTAATTTACGGAATAACCTCTGTGAGGCACAGAGGAAACAAAGGGATCAAACAAGGTTTTAATTAGAAATCTGCCCTTTATTAATGTCTTCATTTTCTTTACAAACATAAATTATACCGCCTGATAATTTAATGAGCTCATGACAGGGGTAGTAAACACTGCCACAGGGTGTAAGTGGAAAAAGAGTAACTCACCATCTCATTTTTTCATCCTTCAAATGTTTTTCCACAAATAAATCATTGTCAGACCGACTACAGTAGCTTTACAGCAGCACGTTAAGTAAAGTAATGTGCATGGCTAAATGAATTACGTACTTTCTTTATGGATTCAAGTCTGGTGATGTTCAATATTTTACTTACTGTTCCAACCAAACCCATGAAAAGACTAAAACCTCTGATCCTACCAACAAGCGTCTCCACTTCCCCCCACTATGCAGAAATGATACCAGAATGAATTAAATTTATATGAACGCTGCCATCTAGTGCATTAGAAGCGAGAGTCTGTACAGTAGCAAATGAGGTGATGGAGCCACGGTAGTTAGGTCACTGATAACACATGCTGGACCAATCATGAGTCAGTCTCACCTTTTTTTATAGCACTTGAACAAACATCAGTGGAAAACAACAACTTAACATAAACCATCTTTGAGAAACATTATTCGACATGTAAATATATATATATATATATATATATATATATGACTTTTTAAATTGGGTCCTTGTCCCATCCACTAACATGGAGAGGGCTGGACCTCCAGATGATTTGGTCGTATGCACTGTCCTGCTGCTGTGAATCTTGTGCCAAAAAAGTATATGAAAATAATCAGTGTTTTACTTCATGGTATAATATTTGCTGAAAAGTACACAGTTTTTTTAAAACAAGGCTTTAAAACATTATGTGCCATTGTCACACAGCTGCATGTCTTTGGTTTTATTATGTAATAAATAACATACACATGACACACATATCCAAATATTACCCAAACAAAGAGAGAAGAAAACCCACAAGTTTATTCTTACTTTGGACATGGACATGCAGAAATAAAAACGTATAATTAGATAAAGTATATAACACAAACATGGTGGTATGCATAAGATATATTCCATGTTAGGTTTATGCATTGTTGTGTTGAAAGCCAACCCGCAGGTAAATAATTCCAATGCGGATTAATGCAACATGATTACTGTATCTGCACGTGCACATGTGAATGTTACAGGAGTCTTTAAATCCAGAGGAGTTTAGTGCCAAACTGCGTTTACATTTGGACGAGGCGCAGCTTCTCCATCTGTGCGTAATTGCTCGCTCCGTCGACCAGCGCTTCTCATAAAACGCAATTTACAGCAGTTAGTAAGAGATGTCTAAGGCGGTGGGTCGCCACATTACATATCAAAATGCACTGATTGATATTTGACTGCAGCTTTTTGCTCTAAATCAAGCAGATGTCGAGTGTTCTGGATCCTTTAAACACGATGTGGCCCTCATATTAATCTGTTTTAGTTTTCACTAACTTTATACTGAATTCAGAAAATTCCTTAAAAATGATTGTTGGGTGTAAAGTTGTACGTCAAATCATATTCAAATCAAAGCGTCAAACTGTCCTGATCTAATAAAGTGCAGAGACATGAATGTGAGTAATTACATGTGTGTTTTTGCATCGGAGAGAACAATTAACCTCGGTGACTTCATACTCAGGAGCTGTTCATAACCATGTGCTCTTTCTATGACTGAATGTGAGGAACCCTGAGCTTTCATCAAATAGCTTCAAGATTCCCTCCCCACCTCATCTGCTCACAATGTTGTGTCAGAAACAATCGGCTCCCGACCGAGATGCCGGGTGAAAAGGTTGAACATGATCTGACCCTCTGCTTATTATCCGCAACCTGTGGGAAGAAGTGGGGTAGACGGAGTATTCGAACGGAGCGAAAGGGAGATTCCTCTTTTTACACTTTTTACAACGACAGGAAATTGAAAAAGAAAAAAAAACATTAACCTCCTTTGGGTTAATTAACCTTTAGATTTAAGCTAGTTAAACATTAACCTTCATTGACCTTATTGTAGACAGCACACAAAAAAGTGCAAGAAGGTTAATGAAAACTGAATTTTTTATTTCACCTTTTAATAATTTAAACTAGAAGACTTTGGAACCTTCCATATTAAACAGCATTGATGTAAGCTAACTTCACTTAACCAAATTAACAGGCACTTTTTGGTCATGCTAACACGTCTGTACTTTACACAGTATTATTCTTGTTAAACATGCTTGTATTGTTTTTTTACATCCACGCCTGCGACAACCATGTTGCATTTCGTTTTTGCGTTGTCCGGCCATCCCATTCTCGTGAACATGATATCTCAAGAACGCCTCAAGGGAATTTCTTAAAATTTGGTACAAATGTTCACAAGGAAGATTTGGTCAATGTCCTGGTGACCTCACTAACCCTTTTTTTGCCTTATGAATGCGTTATGTTAACACTTCAAGAGAGTTTTAGGATCACAGATAAACTGATTAGATCTGGGTTGTCAAAGGTCAAGGTCATGGTGGTCTCATATTATTGTGAGTGCAACATGTCGGAAACATCTGGAGAGACTGAAACTACACAGGTTGGCTCAGGGATAAAACAGCAGGGCGGTAATTCCAGTTATCAACATTAGAACGCAATTATTAGCATCTAGCTCAAAGCTGGGTCGAAAGTACGGCCTCACAGACCAGACCTGCTGAATTCTACCTGAATATTTGAGTATTGCAGTATAATAACTATAACTATATAAATTTTATAGTTAATACAGCCAGTTACGTAAAAAGTAATGAGAGAACGATCTCAACACAGATACAAAGTCAGGTGTTTGGTCCACATCTGCGTTTCTCTGGCCCAGAGTCAGACCTTAAACTGATGAATGTGGTGTAAAACACATACACTGTGTATCTGCAGGGTGGAGCCCCAACCGCTGTCCGATGAACTCGGTCTGCAGTTTGAAATTCCCTTTATACACCAGGGCTCCGTAAATCACAGCCCTCTATCCAAATGAGAAACTCTAGGGTCTCACTGTGGGACCTGCAGAGCTCATTACGGCCTCATGTCATCAGGTTCTTCACTGTCACATTTATTCATATAATATCCTGTCCTGATTTCCTCTCTCATCTGTATTAGATCATCTCATATTAGATCTCGTCCAGTGTCAGTAGTATGTCAGGTACATGTGGAGCAGTCTGATGCTGTATCAGATGATACGGTGATGCACTAACAGATTTCTGTTCTGTTGTGAGACTTTGGCTCCTCGGGCGATCGGAATGTTTCAGATGAATATGAAAATAATCCCAGCTGGTCATTTATACAAGGATATGAAGACAATATTGTATGTCCGTGCAAGTATGTGTGTTTGTGTGTTTTCTTAACAGACTGCAGATGAATGCACATGATTGTGGTGCAGCGTTTACATTTATTTCTGAA
Source organism: Paralichthys olivaceus (assembly GCF_024713975.1). Lineage (NCBI taxonomy): Eukaryota > Metazoa > Chordata > Actinopteri > Pleuronectiformes > Paralichthyidae > Paralichthys > Paralichthys olivaceus. Next base: position 17,303,214 of record NC_091101.1, read on the forward strand.
AGAAATTCCTCTTTGCCAAATGTAAATCCAAATAATTATTTTTTAGATCACAATATGCTGGATTTGACGGCAGGGTCTGTGGCAATATTTGTATTTTAGAGAAAATCCCTTTTCTGAACTGATGACATTGCGTGTGAATTGAACACAGCTGTAGTGTAGTTCAACCCGGTATGTGTACAACTCTTCGGTGAGTGCCAATAAACAGTCAAACACAGGCGAGCGCTCATTCATCCCTGATGAAGAGTCCGATAGCAGAGGTGCACTTGAAGACATATTACTACTTAGGAACTACAAAGAGAGCGGGGGTGTTTGGGGAGGGGGTCAGATGGTGATGTATCACCTTTGTTTTGCAGGGACAGATGGATCATTACTGCTTATTACAGGTTGTTCCCTCCACTTAGAGCATAATTTGTTTCATTTGTACTGTAGCTCAGGCTTCCCTCAAACACAGGTATTGGCACATGTACACACACCCCCACTCCATCTCCTTTTGCATGTTGTGTCAGAGAGGGCGCCTCCAAGACCATACAAGAGGCCCCCTTCTTCTCTCTAATGCACGGCTGCAGCCTAAGAAAATGTGCCTGACATGTTGTATGCTGCCATCTGATTGAGTAACTCCTCTAACTGGTGCGTATCAAGTTTAAAGAGTTTTGTATGCGTGCATGTTGTTTGTTACTGAAGGATGTAATGCTAATGTGCAGAGCAGCTGTGCACGATGCCGTTCGCCATGACCCGAGAGATATGAAGTGCTGCAGGAGAAATTATGCCAGAGATCAGATGCAGACACTCCAACGAATGAAAGAGAAGAAGCAGGAGAGGATGACGACATTAGATGGAAAAAGCAGATTTAAAAAGTAAAAAATGTAGTTTGCAGAGAAGATCAGACGAAACAATCCGAAAGGTTAGGAGAGAGCGTGGCAAAGAACACGAAGCGGAGGAGGCAGAATAAGAAACTTTGGTCAGTGTAACCGAAAGCTGAGCCAGATTCACTTTAATGAGCCGTTTGCTGTCGGCCAAAGACAACTGAGCCAGGGCTGCTGATGTCACTGCTTGCTCCCGGCTCTCGCTCCTCACATCACTTCTCCTCTTTATGTGGAATCTGACTGTGAGAATGATTTTTCACAAGCTGCTTTAATGTGTCGGAGCAGCTTTGCATATTGAAAATCCAAAATTCATATTGTAAATATACAGCCATGTAATCTTAATGTCAAAGGTAAAAACTCTTTGGGAGCTTTGACACTGAGGTGGGAAACGGTCCTTATAGGAGCAGTAAAAGCTCCTCGTAATCCCGATGTACATTAACAAACGTTATCATGCTCAGATATTACTCAGTATTGTGAAACATTTAAAAACTGGAGGCAGTGAGTGAGATGAGGTAACTTCATCTTCGTCCAGATGTCTGAGTGCTGAGCAACTGTCTTTATCCTGCACCACATTTTAATTTAAGTTCTTTCACATCGATTTGACAAAAGCTTAAAACCTGATGAATTGGATCAAACTCAGCATGAATCTCGGCCCAAGGCCTGGCTCTGCAATCGATGACTTATTTCCAGTAATAATACAAAGTGTGTTCTGACAGATCTGATCTGATGAATGTAAGTGGTGCAGACAGCGAGCAGAGGTGAGTGACGGCCATGTGAAAATCTGGTTGGAACTTCATGCACTGAGCATTTTTTCTGCTTTATCATTAAAGCATCATGACATGTGACATGTGCCATAAAACAAGTAAAGCTGCACTTCATGAGTGGGATGAGATATCAAGACCCTGCAAGTTGCTTTCCAAACTGTTTTCATCAACAAGAACTGAAGAAAGTGCCTGTTCAGTCAATTAAAAACATAGTATTCTTTGGTTTAATGGTACAAATTCTGAAAAACCACCTCTCCGCTCCTTTTGAACTGGCGTTGATGAGCCCTGAGCTGCCCCTCAGTGTCAGAGATGGATGTGTTTTATCCTCCCTGTGGACTGGAGGGTGATGTAGGAGCATACCCCAACAGTTTGATCCCTGTGTCAGGCAACTCCTGTTCAGGCTACAGGTCACCTCAGTCCTGCCTCCTCCCCGCAGGGAGAGGGGGACACCTGATCTGAGGTCCTGTCAAGCATAGTTAACTAACTCCTCACCCAAGGGGGTGCACAGAGGGAGGGAGGGAGGGAGGGAGGGTAAATGTGCTGAGTAAATGTGGAGCTTTTTTGTACTGTGTAGGAAAAAGGATGAATTTGCACATGCAACTCCTTTGTTTTCCTTGTGCTTGTTGGAGCATAAGTTGAAGTTGGTGTCACACTGATCCCTCCAACCCCCTCTTGTTACCTCAGCTGTCCCCCACTGAGGGTGGGGGGGTTGTCATGCTTCTCCATAGTAAATTAGGATTTTACTTATGATTTTTTCGGTTCACTGGCTTTGATAGGTGAGCTCAGCCCTGCTCGCTGCCATGATTAGCTGCAGACCTCGGAGAAAAAGTATGTTTGATTAATGAAGTATTTGTTGATGTGTTTCTTTGTGTTTGTCATGATCAAATATGAACGAACGCTTAGTTCAATTCATGTATAAACAGGTAATGTGTCCCAGTCTGCCTCCTCCCTGAACACTTCTTACCGCTCTCAGTCCAGCATTAAACAAGACACAGGGACAGCTAATGGTTAGCACATGATAAATAATCCCTTGTTTTTTTCTGTGATGGAAACACTCTCTCTGACTTTGTTTCTCTAATCCTTGTCGTGTAGCATCTCAGAGGAAGATGCAGTTTAAAAAGCGATTAGCGTGTTTAGACTGAGCTGATGTGACTCAGCGGGACAGGAGGCTGAGGTTCTGCAGTTTCATCGTTCACACTCCAGATAATCCACCACGTTTATGTCATTTCTATGTCTCCTAACACGTTTTCACAACTCTGCTTCTTAGTGACTTCATTCCTTGTATTCTTCTGCCTCTGTAACCGAATGCCTCGTGTTCTTCCATCTCTGGTGCCCCCTTCCTTTTCTGGCAATCCTTCAAGGGAATTCCACAGTAAATTATTCATAGTTCTTCTCTCTCGTTGTTGTCGAAGCCACATAAAGAGCTTTGTTGGCAATGGCTGAAGAGGTTTTTTTCTCAGTATGGATAGCAAATTAAAACTAGCTGTCAGATTGCGCAAGACACAAGTGTATGAATCACAAAACGGACAATGTTGGATGCAATTATGATCAAGTATTAATACATAATTTTAATATTTTAGCCTGTAGGTGCCTTGTCCATCATGAATGCTTGCCCAGCACATATTTCAATAATCCCTCTGTTTTTCCAGTGCAGTTACAATCCTGTCTGTCTGTGTTAACCAGAGTTTAATCACTAAACACAACAGTGCTCCATGATCACTTCAGGACCTGTCACTTCATAGACTCCTTTCAGTCCTCCAAGTGAAAAACAATAAATGTTCACAGCAGAGCTTCTGTGAGCCGTAAAGAGAGAGTTAGAGATGAAAAGTCATAAACTCAGTGTTCATAAGCCTGTCAGTTGTAACCACGCCAAGGACGAGATAAATGTGGAGAGCCCTCGACCACTGGAGCACCCCAGTTTCCATAGTTTAGTAAATTATCCATCAATAACTATTAACTTTGTGCTTTCATCTAAATTCCCTCTCTTTGTTTGAAATGAGAAGAACAGTTTCTGTCTTCTTCAGTGGTATCTGTGTTTTCTTTTGCTTCTCTGTCTCCCTCAAAAACATGTCCTCTGCAGTCATGATGAAAGGCATCTGCTGCTGGCTGTAGTTTGATTGTCTGGTTGACAGCTGGCCGGCTTGTTTATTTTTCTATTTATCACCGGCACTCCGAGCTGACGCATACTTGATCGCTCGCAACATCAGCAGGCACGGGTCGGTGAGAACGAGCTGAGATGAGAGGGGAGAGATGGACGTTTGTGTGAGCTGTAAGGATTCACTTCTCTGGAGTTGTTAGATTTGATGCATCTGGACTTGATGGACTCATCAGTCAACCACAAATTATGTTTACACCAGGAAACATTTGATCGTTTAATCCGAGACGGGCTTCTGCAGCTCTGAAGAAACACCAACTCATCCTCTCACACCAATGGAGCTTCAGTTTGTTACCTCTACAGATTTCCAGGAAGCTTGGTTGAAGGAAGTGGAATGGGTCAGAGAAGAACCAATAACATTTTGGCGTGAATCGGAGTGTGAGCAAGCATTTTTTTTTTACTTTCTTTAACATTGTGAGATTTTTTTTAAATTTTCATCATTGTCCCGGGGAATACTCAATTCCAGGGCTGCATCTTTTGGAGGACACAGTCTACGAAGACTGAGCTGAAATGAGACAATCTGCAGCGCAGTGACTCCTGGGAGGTGGGCTTAGAGGAATCCACCCTGTTTTCGTTTCTTAGGCATTAAAAGCAGCATTTGTTGGAGTCTTTGAAATGGGACAGCCTCACTGTGACGCAATCATTTTTGAAATGCAACCTTCAATGGATGAGGCCCCAGAATTGAGAATCGCTACAAAAGCAGAAAGCTGCGATCGCATTCCCTAGAACCATCCTGCTACTATGGCTAAAAATGTTTACGCATTTAGATATATTTCAAACCAGAAGCATATGCACACAAACACACACCTCTCTGATTTCACCTCCCCAGGCTACCACACCGACAAAACCAACTCAAAAGTGTTGTCTCTCTTGCATTGGTGCACAGATGCAGCCTGACATGGAGCTTCTTCCAGCCGAGCGTGGCGTGTTTCACGTCTGTCCGTCCCCAGGCATTGGAACAGGTTTGTTCCACTGGCTAGAATAGAAGAGAAGGGCAGGTGAGGTTACGTGGTCCCCTGACCTCTCAACCCTTGCTGTGTTAACCTCTGCCACTGGCTGTATCTCTTTTATCTGCTAAAAGGATGCAGCGTTTGCCCTGAGAGGCGGCAGCTTGCTCTGTCCATCTCTGCCGACACTTTGACCCTGAACGGACATTCCCAGACCATTCCCTCACCCCTGACCCTGTTGGAATCATTCTTTTATGTGTTACTCATCCTTCCTGTCCGCTCACCGGACCTTGCTGTTGGCTACATTCTGCTTAACTAAATTACATGTTGCCGCAGGGGGGATGCACAATCACTGACAGACAAGGCATCAAACAGAGGGGAACACGGTGTCGTCTTGCTGTTTGTTGTTGAAATGGTGTTCTGGAGCGCTGATGATGATGGTGGTGGTTATGATGAGAGCAAATTTGTGGGAGCAGGAGGAAGCACTGTTCATAAACTCTGTCCTGATGGTGAAAGCCACAACTGGGTCCCAGTCAAATGGTCTGTTGACTGATTTGACAACGCGATATAACAGAACTCTATATACATTTCTTTGTAGCGTTGTGTGTTTTTGTGCGTTCACATTTCCATGGATAAGATCGCCATGAAAGATGAACCATACATCTTCAGTCTTGTGAACGTCTGGTTGTTCACTCTCTCTGGGGGCAGCTAAGGGGGACAAAGTTTCTTCCAGAACTGCTGCCAGTTCACTCTCGGAACACTATCCGTCCATTCCATTTTGAACTCTGATTCGATCCATTCAGCAGTTGTTTGTGCTGTTCTTTCATACAACACAAGCCTCCAAGGCCACCACAGGACGGTAAAGCTGGCCACACTGTTCGACAGGGGAGCCATTAAACATGACAGATCAAAGCCAGACAGCTCTGGGAATAAAGCGACAGTTTCTTTATTATTTTACTCTTGTTTTGCTGAAATGCAAATGGTTATGTTTATCTCATGTTTGGTTAATTCATTTTTGTGTCTGGAGAACTTTGGATGTGCCCAGTAGCCTCAAATATTCGGAGGGATTGTCAATTTGCCATGTTTACTTTGTGTCAACTGTCTTTTGTCGCTGTTTGACATTTGTCTTTTAGCACGTTAATTCGTTCTCTTTTCATTACTGATTTGACCTCAGTCGGCATCAGTGTGACGCACAGACACTGACTTTCCTGGCAGCTGGAGTCAGTGTTGCAGAAAAAAAGGACCACAACATCTTTTACTCTTTTAAATTTGAATTTCTGTTTGTTTTCATTCAGACAATGTGAGCGGATGGTGATGGTTATAAATAGGTCCTGGTTTAAAATTTGATGTAGAAGTACAGGAGTATCATCCATTTAACTTAAAGTATTAAAAGTAAAATTTATCTGCTCATTTTTTTTAAATTAAAGATTAAATATGATATTATTATGTAATATAAATAACAATTATTCATTCATATGTGTAACAACAACTAGACCTATGTTGTAAATGTTGTTTACTTGTGTGCTTACATCATCCAACATTTTTCCAACAATGTTCAAACCCAGTCTCAACAGTTTTTTCCTTCCACTGGTTGCATTTGTCTCGGAATGGATCAAAATTAGCTGTTTGCTACATGTTCTGTTGCCGAAGCTCCCTGTAACGTGCAAACACACAGGGGAAGCAAGGGCCCAAAGTGGATGAAATTGCGGTGAAGTTGACAAATCCCATGATTCCACGCTGCTTCATTACGTCTTCAAACTTGGTATTTTGTTATTGTTTTGATCTAGAGAGGCCTAGCGACCAAATATATATATATTTTATGTTTAATCAGCCATTAAAATGAGTAAATAATGGGATAAAAGGACCACTGCACGTTTCCAGACCCCAAGATGAAGAGGAATGCAGCAATTTCCTAGATTTGAGAAGCTGGAAACTTACATCGTTTCGTGTTTTTTGCTTCATAAATAAATCAAACAATAGATTAATTACAAAAATTATTGATTATTTCCTGTCTGTTAAACTAATTATTTCAGGAGGGGTAAAGTAAATAATGTTCCCCCTCATGTGTGGAAACTCTTAATGACAAATGAAAGCAGGTGAAGAGCATCAGGAATCATTTCTGTGAAATATACCTCATCCATGTCCATCAGTTGGGCTGTGTTTGAAAGGTTCTCCAGGTGTCTGTGCAGGACGTCAAGGGACAAACTGAGGTTTTCCTGGAGACGTGTGGTGAGAGGTGATGCACTCGGCCGGGTACGTTATTATTCCACCATCTGTTTGCATGGTTGATTGGCTGAGCAGCACCTTAAGGACGAGCTCATTGTCCTGCCTCTACAGTGAAGACATCACTTCTGTTCTGGAGGTTCTCTGCCTCACTGCTCACATTCCTCCATCACTTCTCTCTCTTCTTGCATTTCCTCTCTCACTGATGTGCAACTTCCATTTGCATGATTGATTTTGATCAGTCCCAGATTAAACAGATGTTCAAATAACGAGATCCGCAGCATTATTCATTTCTGTTCACACTTGTTCCCCGTCCTCATGAGAATCTGTACTTTTTTCTTCTTGTTTGTTTTCCATGTGCCCTTTGCTTAATGGAGGACAGAGGAGGAAAAAAAATTGCATCTTGCATTGCACAGTCCAAAAACAACAGAACTGTTACTGGAAAAGCTCCTCCAAACTGTCCTGGCCTCTGCACATGGCTTAAAGATGAGGAAACTCTGCATGTGATATATATATTTTGTCTTTTTTAAGGAGGGAAATCAGTGATGAACTGCTGCTGCACTTACTTATTTTAATGGGGGTCAGTTAAAACATGTCCACACCATGCCAAAGGAAAAATGCATGATCTAAAATCGCTGCCTTGAAGAGGAAACATTTATCTCTTTTTCTTTCTTATATGTATTTTCTTCCCATGAATATGAAACATAGAGGAGTTTGATGACAGGAGTAAGGACTTGATGGTCATGTTTGGTCTCCACAGAAGCCAAAAGAGCCAAAAGATGCACTAAAGATAATGTAGCACTTGTGACTTTGGCAGCAGGCCTGCAGTAAAGATCGTCTGAGATATGTGGAGTCGCCTCATGAGTTTTCCCAGCAGCCTGCACCAGGCCTGTGTGGACAATTAAAACTGATGTTCCCCTTCAAAAGAACAATATTTCTCCCTGCAGGCAATAAGCAGCCACAACTTCCTCACTCTCTTCATCTGAGGCCAAGTTATTCTGCAGAACTGAAGCTCAATGGGAAAAGGTACATGGCCAGTAAACTGAGAGTTTGTGTTCATTGTTTCAGCCAATAAGAACAGAGTGAACAAGAGAGAAAGTGTTAGTGTGACATAGAGGGGACCATGGAAATTAAAGCTGAGGTTTTTCTCTCCTCAAAGTTTCCTGGAAGCAGACGTCCAACCTCTTTCCACTGAGGGACACAGTTTGCTTTAAAAGATCACAGTCATGATTCAGCTCGAAACACACACACAAACTAAGGATTTTTAGGGGACTTTGCTATGACTTTTTTCTTTCCGATGAGAAATATAAGCAGGTACAAATACCCTTAGAAATGATGGAAAAGAAGATACATTTCCCAGAGAATCTTCATGTTTAAAAATTTTCTGAAGTATCAGAGTGATCCAGGGGTAATTTTCTGTACTTTGCCAACAGGAAATGCTAGTGGCTAATTCTGCACTAAGTGGTGTAAACAAATGTAGGTTAAAAATACGGGACTCAAAGCTACTTCCTATTACATTTCTGACAGGGTGAAATCAAGAACAACTAGAATGACACGTATTAGACTGCATACCTTTATCCCTTATGAATCCACATTTAAATTTACGAGATCCAGATTTCTATTTGCATCTTCACTAAATTTCACACACTCATAAATATCAGTCTTCTAACTGTTTGAATTTTTTTCATCAAGGTCCATTAATTGATCTCTGAGACATGTCGATATCATATTTAAAGACACCCAATATCCTACTGTTAAAGACAGCACTGGATCTGCGCCCTGATCTGGACCCACACCAAAACTGAATGGGTCTTTGCATAAGCCTGATAAACAAACACTGACGAAAACAAAATACTCACACAGAATTATATCCCAAAGTAAAGGACTTCACTTCCCATGATTCTTATTTGTGAAGACTTTTCTTCATTGATTTTTTTCATGTGCCATTTCTAGAACTAACATGAATAAGTCTTGTTTTAATCCTCCACAAAAGTACTAGAGGCACTTGAAAGATTTTGCGTGCTGCGATTGTCTGTTTACTTATTTCGCCAGACCTCTGTTCTCCAAACACATCTGATGGTGCTTTGATTCATTGAAACTGTCGATTTCCTTAAACACTTACATCATTTGATTCTTCTCCGTCCAACCACATGTGGCCATCACCTCTCTGTCGGGGGGTTCTGCTGCGGCCTCTGCCACTCATGCAATCCCAAAGGACCAATATCCTCGCAGGTTAACTCCTAAAGGTTTAAAAGTCACTAAAAACCGTTAAATGAGATGTGTAATCTCAGATTATTATGGTCATTTTGGGTTTATTTTGAATCATTTTGGTGATGTAATACATTTCTCTTGATCTCTTATGACTGATATTGACACTAATGATTAAGTCTTCACTGCGTTACTATGTCAGTACACCATTTTCTCAATGAAATCGGAGCCTCATCCCTTCCTTCATCTTTGTTTTTGGGAGAAAGATGGAGAGTTTACCTGCCGGTCAGTATGGACAAGCTAAAATGGGCTTTAAGATCTCTAACCCATATTTATGAAGTCTTTAGGAGGCCATGTAACTGGAGGTTTGATCAGCCAGCTGGTGGAGACATAAGAAGGGTCAAGGGAAGGAATTGGGACTGGGAACGAGAGGCCACTATCACGTTCTCCAATAATCATGTCCACATTTTGGAAGTTTATGCAGGTGGAAAGAGTCTGCCTCTATATGCTTTGGGTAAACACTGATAGGCTGCGTATGTATAGGGAAACCCTTTCCAAATATACAGAGCAAGTAATTTTCAGCTCCCTGCTCACTGGGCGTGGGGCACTGCGGACCAGAGTGGCCTGTCGAGCACGTAAGCTCCAGGTCAGAGGCCGGCTTCCACTCACGCCATCGCAAAGACTCCGCAAATAAACACAGGGGAAAGGAGGGAGGGACGACACAGGAGAAATCACAATGGAAAACTTGAGGGTGGAGAAGTGATGGAGGGATGCAACCAAAAGAGGAGAAGATAATAAATAACACCCATAAACAACTGCATCTAAGGCCTGTCTGTGATTATGAATGTGCTTTCTTTTGCCTGTTGATAATCAGAAGAGTAGTACGTAGTTTACCCGTCTCACCGCATGATGCCGCCTATAACGCATGGCATTTGCTAAAAATTTGTGCTGGCAGGGAACTTTAACTCAGAACAAAAGATAGAGGAAAGGTCAAGCTATTGGCCTTGTTGGTTTAGCATCTGGCTAACAGAGGATTAGCACTCCTCTGTGTGTTTCACTGTTTTTGTAGCATTTCGCTGAGCTTAAATTCACAGTGGCGGCGCAGCGTGAATGCCCCAGTGTTCACCTTGTTGCTGGAGGTCTGTGAGACCCAAGAGGCAATGTAAAATCACCATAATCTCAAACCTAATTTGCTCCAAGGCTTTGAACTGCGCTGCTATCTGTGGTGGCTTTTAAGTCTGCGCAGGAGCTCCAGAAGACTCCAGTGACATCATATCATCTTTATCAGTGTTTCCCCTCAGAGGGTGAGGCAGCTGAACAGAATCCGTTCTTTACGTCTGCAGACTGAATATCACCGTTAGACCTCCGTCAGTGTGAGAGTCTGTGTGTCTCTTTAACTTTACTTGACTTTGTCTCCATCTCTTTGCCCATGTTCGCTCTGCACCACACACACACACACACACACACACACACATGCCTCTCATTCCAGGTACAATAATATTATCTCAGTCGAGTGTCCGACGTTCATCCGATCTTCAGCATGGGACTGTAGTTAACCATGTCCAGACTGTGCTGCTGCTTAAGAGGCTCGCTCTCTTTCTCACTCTCTCTCCATTGCTCAGATTGTACCGTGGGTCATAATTAACCTGAGACAAAGCTCTGACCTGTGACAGATAGTCTGTAACACTACACCCCCCCCCAGCCGCCTCCCCATCTGCAGCAGAGCACAGCCTGCTGTGGCACACCGTGGCTCACTACAGCGTGATAGAGACGGAGGGCTCCTGCAGATTAGAACTGGCCTGAAGGCAGAGAGGGAGCGAAGCGGGGAAATATGTGGACATTACAACATAGGAAAAGTTTGGGAAATAAGTCTGGAACTGCAACTTCTGAATTACATTAAGTGCTGTCCCCCACAGCCACACTGAAGTGGATGATTTCGCATGCTGGTTATTTATAAAGCAGCTGCAGTCAGGATTGTTTGGAGTGGACTCAGAGTGAAATGAATGTGAGAGCACCCAAAGGACAAATCTGATCCTACACTTGTGATAACGTTCAGTCCACAAAGCAGGATTTGATTCTTCATTTAGCCTCGTGAAAATGTTAAAGGCTGCAGTTTGTGACTGTGTTGTGTTGGACATCTTTATAGTTAGATGTCTTTCTAATATGTTGTTGTCTCCAGATGTTATTTAACAGAGGTGGACAAAATATCTGAAAGACTTTACTTGTAAAATGTACAGAGAGCTGTGTTGTCAGGACAGAGCAGTGATGATGTAGATGAGGGTTTTATCCCACACAGTAACATGCTGTGTAAAGTGGAGTGCATCAGGTGCTGAGAGGAACACGTGTCCACTACTTACAGCAGAATCAACGACAGCTGTTTGCCAGCAGCATTTTCTTAAGCTGCAGTTCCCAGCATCTGTCATATTCCTGCTTGTCTTGTTACTGCCATTCTTCCCTGGTGATGTAGTTGTTCTGTTAGCAAACGCTGTAATGATTATTGAAGCTCTTCCTGTCACACATACACATCGATTCAGTTTTTTCAGAGATGCACCTGCTGTTTGGACAAAGATTTCTGAGCTGTTAGTCACTCCCATGTGAAAGCTAATCTCCAGATGACTCTTATTGTTTCAATCAAATGCTCCTAATTTACATTAAATCTTGTATGACCCACAATTGGAGAAAATAAAAGCGTTTGTACAGTTGTTTGTGTTAAGTCCTTTTTGTGAGTATAATTTGTAAAGACTCTTAATCTGGGAATGTTGGCGGTTTATTAGTATTTGTCTAAATATTTTTACATAAAAATATCCCATCATGCTCCTGAGAGGTCCTAACAAACAATTTAACTGAAATACAGAAACCTGTGAGCACTTGACAGCTTCGTACTTGAAGGCATCATGACAATATTTGGATCATGAAATATTGGAGCAGAAAAAGTACAGAAATGCTGGATCACAGTACGAAAGCAATAACGATCCGTTTTAGTTGATCTGCTGTGTCCTTAAAGTCTCTCCCACATAATCCTGTCATCCCTTATTCCAACCCTCGGCTAATTGCAACAGAAAACACACGCAGCCGCTCCCCACAGCTTTTAAACACGCAGTTACCACAGGTATGTTAACTGGGCCTGGCTTTGGTCTCCATGCATTAGCTGCACATTCCAGTGGTGCGGATAATGGGAAGTTCTATTAGGAGCCATTTGTGGCTGTGCTGTGGTGTGTTTTACCAGATTCCAACATTAGCCGGGTTTTTAACCTCGTCGGGTGAAGGAAGGATATGAGGGGAGTGAGGGGCCGATGCTTTGTCTCCGTTTGTCTTCTCTCTTTCCTCGTCCTCCCTGACAGTAATTTGCTCTGTGTCACTGCCATGGGAACGTTTTTTTTCCGTCCATGTGCGTGTCGTGCAGTTTTTCAGCCTGAGTCTTTTCCAACATGTACATATCTCAAACATGCATCAACACCTGCTCCTCTGCAGCTATGTGTGTTCATGTCCTTGCATGCATGTATGCCCTGTGACTTAATGTGTGCGTGTGACTGTTGCAGACCTCGTGTCTGGGGCAGAGACGGGTGGCCTGTTGACACTGAGCCTCCGTAGCAGGGGTGCTTCCTTCTCCCCAGCTCATAGAAAGCAAACAATCTAATCAGAGCCAGCTCCGCAGCCCCCTTTCAACTCTGCAGCCTATTCAGTCCGCTGGACAGAGCGGAGAGGATGACGGCTGTCCTGCTGCAGAGTTACAGTTACAGTGAAAAGTGTGTGTGGGTGGTGGAGGAGAGGGGAGACATACAGATGTACCCCTAACAACCTCTTGGAAACGTGGGTAGTCTTAAGTCAACGCTTCACTACCCTCGACCTGATTAACAACCCTTATTAGCCCTTTTCAACTATGTGCACTAAATTATAACCAGATTTTCTTTTAAAGAATGCCACAGCTTAAACTGGTGTTTCACCTCCTGACGAAGCAATCTCACCTTAAGGTCCGTTTAGAAGCTGTTCTGGAGACTTCGAAATGTCGCATGAGCTTCATCAGCAGTCAGTTTTCAGGTTTTCATGGGATTCTTGTGGTGATGTGACACATCCTTGTAGAAAGTCGTCCACTGGGGGCCCTGGGCATATTCTCATTTTATGGAGATGTTGTATTTCACTTGATTGTAAGTCTCCTCATATAAATAAAAGACATTGATCAGTGGAGGTTAAAGTGATTGAGTTGTGAACGCACCTGGAGAATCTCTTCCTGCGTTCTTGATATGCAAAAGGCAAACCCTAGAAAATGTCCGGACCCAATTTTCTCAACCATTTTAGAATAGAATGCCTTTAATGTCATCAGACAATGAAGCATGGCGACATTTTCTGTCTTTCTTGTCTGAAAACAGCTTAATATGGAAACCTCCTCGTAGTTTCATGTTTTAGAGACACAACACATACAGTTTTGGTTGGGGGTCTTTTGTTGTGTGTCGTTCCCCCTCTCTCTCCCTCTGAGTTATGCCCTCTCCACCACAGTTTATTCAGGTGTGTTGATACTGTCTGAATAATCTCCTCTACCAACCAGTGTCTTTTTCTGGGGGGAGTTCATGTTGTGTACAAGGTGCAGTCAGAGATGCAAACATACAGAAGCGATAAGACGTAATAAAGTAACATTGTGTAATCAAATGGTTTTTTCAGTGGAAACACTTCAATCCCCACCTCCTCTGTTTAAGAGCTTCTCTCCAGATGTTTGGTGTATGCGTGTTTGTGACATCAGGTGCAAGTTTAAACTCTTCCATAAACCTCTATAAACACACACACACACACACACACCTCCCTCCGTCGAATACCACAAACAAATAAATCTCACACTTCAGATTAGCCTCAGTCTATACTTCACAGCATGCATGCCCTGACACGAGATGACCTTCATCTCACCTGATCACCCCCAGAGAGTAGTAAAGAAGCTGCTTTTAGACAGTTTGGTGTTTACCTCCGCTCCTCCTCGGCTATCCTTGACCCGCTAAAGGCTAACGGGAGAGAGCGAGGCGTAATTTATGTGGACCCTCTTCTCGTCCCCTGAACCCTCTCCTCTGTGTCAAGTTGTGTGCACAGGTTTTGGTCCTGCCTGGCCATATCTCCTTCTGTCAACACTCTCACGCTCCACATCCTGACCGGCCTCCAGCAGGGGAGAGGACAGAGAGAGATGAGCGTCGAGAGGGAGGGATGTTCACAGCAGCATTCCTCCGTCTCACTGCTTCATGACAGAGCCCATTTGGCAGCTTTGTTATCAGTCTCTGCTCTTCTTCACTCCAGCTCTGGCCCCCACCCAAGACCAGTCATCATATGAATGAGCACATGAGAACACGTTTTATCCAGACAGCATTAAAATCACTAGAGCGGACTGATCAGTATACAATGTCTGTGTAATTTAAATAAATTAAGGCCAAACAATCAGATTTTCAAAAAATTATTATTAACTATTCTTAATCTACTGTGGTTTCCTTTGCTACAATCTGTTTTCATACTTAATGTGACATCTTGAACCCTCTGGGTTTTCTTCTACTTTTCTTTAGTTTGTTTCCCTACTGCAGAAATAAGGAGAAATAAACACAGAGTTCACACATACGTAGTGCTGTAACAGAGATGCCTATCGAACGCAGTCCTAAGTGGAAAAAGGTGATATTCCCTGTCACCTAAATGCAGTTTTTTCACCACCGTGAAAAAGAAAGTCTTCACAGATGTCTACGTACAGCAAAACACTCATTATCAAATCAATGGCTGCCTGTGTTCTGCCCGGTGTTTATGGCACTGGTAACTTAAGAAGGCTATTGAATTAAGGGGTGTAAGCGCTCCTCGTGGTTGTGCAGGGTGTTGGTGTCAGATGAATTACTGAAGCATATAAAAAACACATCACAACACACATGGTCCCTTAACTCTCTTCAGATACCGTTGCACAGTGGCCCAAATTTGCAGCTTTATTCAAACATCAAAGCAAGTGGAAGTTTAGACAACTTGATCGTTTGTGTACCGCAGCAGACCAAACCTCTAATTCTGTTAACCTGACACATAAGCTGCTCTTATATGCTTTCACGTGCCCACGCTCCTCTTTCCTGCTGCCACTGATACGTCGCAGGACTAACACACCTCAGTTGGGTTAGTGTGGTGTGGCGTGAGTCTGCCCAAACTGCGTGACTGCAGCTCCGCAACTGACAGAGTATGTGGTGTGTGTGTTTGTGTTATAGAGAGCATGTGGAATATGTCTTTATCAGTAAATCCCATGGGAAAGTTTGTGTGAGGGTAAACGAGCACAGCCCCCTAGACTCGCAGCAGGTACTCATGTCGTTGTGGTGAGTCATAGCGTACGGACCCGCGGGATGCTGGAAGCTCTTCAAAGAAAGTTTGTTTCTGCTGTGGTGAAATGAGCTGAGAGGATCTGGACTCAGCAGATTAAAGAAGCAGAGAGTGTGTTGGGACTGGCACACAGTGTGGATCTGAGTGCAGGAGATCTGTGCCACAGGAACCCGCTACATATGTGGGGTTGTTGAGGAGGATAAGCAGGCAGGGTCAGTCCAGGGTAAACCGTCAGTACTTGGCTGGTGTGAGGTGCAAGACCTGCATAAGAGAAAATGGACCAACAGTCCCCTTATTAAACCAGATTTTTTTCAACAAGATCCATGTATTAGTCTCTGAGAAATCAACTAAAATGTTTAAAAACTATCTTGTAATGTTAAAGACAAAGAAAAAGATATTCATAACCAAACCCCCAAAATTGAATGGGTTCTTGCCTAATCATCATTTCATCATGTTTACGCTGCAAAAATACAAGTTGAGAACACGACATCATGACGTTGATGATTTACTCAACTGAGGAAGAGACGAAAGATTGATTCGATTTTTACAATTTGTTTATTATGCTTTATTCAGTTCCAGCAGCAGGAAGCATGTCATATTATGTTATTTGAAGTTACACTTAGAAAATAACAACAAAGATTGAAGAGAGATTTATGTATTTATATTCATTTTAATAACACCACTAGGAAGAGGCTTTGCAGTGGGAAACATATCAATGTGGCAACAGGAAAACAGTAACACAACACTACACAGTGTATGTGTGGCACATTAATGACGTATACACATGTATATATAAACAGCAGTAAACAGGATACATATTCGATTGAACTTATATCATGCAGTGTTTACTGCACATTAAGATGCTGACATCCCGAATGCTACAGCAGCCACCTGGCTGACCGTGCAGCTGCGCTCCGCGACACTGGCCTTGAGTGCAACTGCGTGACTGAGAAGCCTGCAGAGCTGTAATGAGGGAATCCATCAACAAGGGGCAAAGAGTCAGCGCGGGAAGAAGCAGGTGGGACTGTAAACTGTGCCATAAAAAAGACAGTTATAGAGGATCTGGAAACTTTTGTTTAAGAGCAAAATGGAAAAGGGAACAATCTAAACAACTTAAAATGATTCTTCAGGGCAAACATTTCTGGTGGAAATCCTTGAAACGTTAAGAAAATGACTAGTTGACAAATGAGCCGGCTGCATGATGAATAGAAAGACCTCCGGCAAAAAGACTAAATCATTTCCTTACTTATGCACTGCGAATTTCCAGGAACATTTTTTTCAGGAACAAGAATGAAAGTGAAAAATGATGAAGTCTCCCCCTTTTTTTCCCAACATGGATTTCCTATAGTCAGTTAACCTCATATATTGTGTGTGTGTGTGTGTGTGTGTGTGTGTGTGTGTGTGTGTGTGTGTGTGTGTGTGTGTGTGTGTGTGTGTGTTTCCCTAACAGTTGGGCTGGTCTCACTGAACCAAAGCACCACGGATGGCTGCTAATAACCCACCCTAATAATCCCTACATTACTTAATGCCTTTCTGCCCTGAGTGCCATTAAATACCCATTCATTATAATGCCAACAGTTACTGCTATTGTGACCATGGTCCCGGGGGGGGACGATGGCTGGTGGACTCTGCGGTGGTGCAGTGAGCAGGCTCAAGCCCTTGGGTCGCGATGCTTGGTGATTACCCAGGTTCCCATAGAGGTGAAACCCAGAACGGAGCTCTCTTAGCAAGGCATCTGGTTAATGAGCGCAGGGCGTGCTGCTGGAGATCCAGACTGGAGCGATAGGAAATGTACACACAAGCTGGACACTGTAAGGGAAGAAAGCCACAAACACACACTCTCAATGTTCATTTTCTCTGTGCTCCATTTCCTCCTCACAGTGTAGAACAGGGAAATCCTGCTGAGCGGACTCGCAGCACAAGTAGTTGAACATTAAACACACATTTAATGGCTTTCATAAGAATCACATTTTTTTGAAATTTTTGAAAATTTGACTCTAACAATATTCATATGTAGATGTAATGAAGTAATACAGAGAGTTCTGCGCTGCGGCAAACCCATTTAAACTGTGGTTCCACAAGTGTTTAATCCCAGATCAAGTCTGAGTTTAAGGATAGAATGATGCTTAGCAGTACATGGCTTGATTACACCACTCTGAAAACAGGACCTAATTGGCTGCACGAAAGAGGCTCCTCTGGAGGATGGTTGGATATTCACTGGGGACTCTGGGAACTTTACTGGAAGCCATTAAGGAAACAAGACATTTCCGACCGCAGGGAACTAGAAAAACGACTAAAAAATGAACAGAAGGGGAGAAAAAATGAGACGCCTCTGGGCTGAAATTTTAAGAACATGATTGTGAATGGAGCGGAGTGTGTGAGTGGAGTCTGTGTGTGTGCATGTGCACGCACATGAGAGGCCTCTTTGTCCATGTCGCGTGCCAAATTACAGGTTGGAATGGTAACAGCTTGACTCTGAACTGTCTCAGCTCATGTCAGTTTCTTGCACTTCAGACACTAACTACAGAAAAATACATGCATGCACATATGCTAACCTCCTGCTGTTAGCTAATCACCTGTCCATTCAGGTCCCTTGTACATAACGTCATCCATCAATCATTTATTGTCATCAGGTTTCAATTTTGAATGTCAACTTGTTTGCCCCCCGTGGCGCCGCCTGCCTCCATCTTCAAAAGCTCAGTGTTTTCTACATGTAGGGGGAGCGAAGCACTGGAGCGTGCACAGTTTCAGTCTTCAGAGGAATCCTAGAGTACAGTTTAAAATGAAACCCTCAGACTGCATGTCACTCTCAACTGGTGTTGGAGAAACTGACGGAAACTCTTCATTATAATTGAAGTGTTGCGTGAAGCGCGGGGTCGGGGATAGTTAGCAGCAGCACAGCTGAGTACCATGGGATCTGTAATGACACCTGGAAGTAATTGTATTTCCCTCCCTGGAATATTTATGTATTGATGAATTATTCTAAGCATGTTCTCAGTGTTTATTTCTACAATGATGTCTGGATGAATGTCAAAGCAACTATGCAGCCAATCTGTCTACTCTGGAAGTGGAGAAATTTGAAAATGTGTGTGAACTGTGCATCTAAAGACAATGCAGCAGCAAACTCAGCCCAACTGGATCCTTCATTGAAGTACAATCAGCCCCTTAGGCCTCTTTTTAATATGCACCATATGCAAACACTGTTAACGACTCATTAATGCAAAGCATAATATTTATAATAAATCTTCTTATGCTGTTAAAAAGGAGAGGAAGTTGCCTTCTTTTGTGATATCCATTCCCATCATAACACACAAGCTCCAGTTTCCCATGCTTGTGTTTGTTGTGATGTCTTGTGGCACCACCACAAACAGACACAGTCTGCACAAGGCTTAAGGTCTGGTGGATTTGTTTAGTCTTAGTGGGCAGGACACAAGGAGAGAATTTCTCTTTGGATGTATTGTTTCCTCAAACAAACATGCAGGAGGTCACAAAGTTCCAAAATATATGAGGCGATTTTCCTCCTTGTGTCAGCTGCCACTTCAGTCTATTGGATTGTTTATGATTTTTGACAACCAGAAGCATGGAAGGACACTTTGGCTCATAACCTTGTTCATTTAGCCATATTAGTCTGGTAATCTGGTAGTGTAGTGGTTCCCAATCTAGGGTTCAGGACCTCTTATTATGACACAGTGAATAGTTATAGTGTAATTTCACAACTATTTCAAAGGATAAAAAATAGAGTTAAGATTTGAAATAAAACCACAAAATAAAAAAGTATAAGTATCAATTTTCTTTGCCCATTCTTGACCTCAAAGGTGATTATGACAGATGGAATAAAGCATCAGTGGCAGCTTTACAGCACCATGTGCATCATGTAACATGACCGTGTAGGTGACTTTTTTTGCGAACAAGCTAATAACCTTTGTAAGCTTCAACCACCTCCAGGGATAATGAAGTACTGCACAAGAGTTGTGGTGTGTTTTAGTCTTGATGGACGTGGAAAATTACTTTTAAAAACCAAAAGTGATCCTTCAGCTGATGTCCTCTCTCGCATGTTTCCACAGTAAGTTGAGGGATGAGATATACTCAGCAGTCAGGAGGGGAGCCTGTTTGTGAGTCAGGGCCTGAGATGGTATGTACTGTATGTTGAGGGGTGAGGAAGGTGCTGGAGGGATGGGGGTTGGTGGTGGTGATTGAAAGGTGACACCTTGACAAGTGGTGTTTACAAGAGTAGAGAATACCAAAGGACAACTGTGGGCCGCCTGAAATATGAGACACCAGGGGAGAAAGAGGAGGACAGAGACGTGTGTGAGTGAAAGTGAGAGGAAGATGGATCCCGGAGGCCAAGGAGAGATGGGGGGAGAGAGAGAGAAGATATTGTATGACACAACCACAGTGTATTCCTGGGGAAAACATGGCGTCACCCACAACATGTGTTTGCACGTTGATTTCACTATCAAAGCCCATCACTTTCCTATCTTTTAATGGCTGAGTCTGTGCTGCACCGCTTCGCCTGCAGAGAAAATGTGAATGGGTATGTGTGAGGGTCAAAGGTGAGCTGTGTTGGAGTACAGTGGCAGATTTATGGGCTCCACCAACTCGGAGGCTGGAGGTCACATGTTGACTTTGTTACACGCCTGAACCATCACACACACGCACACACACACACACACACACACACACACACACACACACACACACACACACACACACACACACACACACACACACACACACACAACACCAGCCTGCTGATGCCAGGTCATGAGTGTTGAGCTCTGGGTAATAGATAAAACAGGGAATGAGGCTTGACTGACTGTGTTCAAACTTCCCATGTGGCCTCAAGGGTGAATCAGATAATGTCTGATTAAGATCGAGGACAGGGGACATTGATCACAATGAAACAAGCTCTGGACCCGGGGATGGAAGAACAAAGTCAGATCATGTTGCTCTCTATCATTAATATCTATCAGGAGCAACATAGAGGTTGAAACAGTCAGACATGGATGGATGAGAGGATGAGAAGTTTTCTCAGGGTCATGCTGTTGCCCCTCTCTTCTTCACTATATTCATTCATTATCTCCCTCCCTTCTGCTGTCACTGTGGTGCTTTTATCTCCTGCAGGAAGAGTTCAAATCAATCAAGGATTCTGATGTTCAATCTGTAACGCATGTTACAGCCACTTTATCCTCTTTATCCTCCTTATTTATTTTCTTACAAGATTGATGCCACGCTCATGTCCATCTGGTGAACGTGAACCAGGAAACAGTTCACTTAAGCCGTCTTCAGACATGACCCGCGGGCAAAATCCGGAGAATTGGTTACAGAGTTTAACTAAAGTTTGCCTTTCACACATGCACAACACAGCAACAGGTTTTCTGCACAGACGCGCTCACAACAGCAACTTGCCACAGTCATTTAGACAACACAATGAGGCTACATTATTGTGGCAGGGTTAGCATTGCTCAGCAGCTTGATGAATGCTACAGGATTGGCCAATTGTGTGTTGTGCTGTTTTTGTTGAGTATGGCTTCAGTTTGCAACAGTTTCCCCCTAATGACAGCCTTTATGCTAGGCTAACCTAACCAGCCTCTGGTTGTAGCTTCATATTTACCATGAAGACATAAATCTAGAATCTTGGCAAGAAAGTGAACAAGCATTGCTATGTGTTTATCAGTTGAGTGTATGAGTGGAAATGGAAGCTATACCAGTGATTCATACATGTAGCTGGCGTGCACATGACTTTAAAAGTCTGGACTGCATCTGCAATCCTCTGTCATAAACAGGTGCTTTAAGTGGGACCTGCTTCTTCTCCACTGTGATTGCTGACAGACAAGACAGGTAATTAGATCCTTCAAGCGCTCCCCGCCAAAATCTGACTCCTGTGCCTGCGTTTATTAAGACAAGCTGAGTGAGTTTGAATTTGGAGTCAGACACATCAATTGTTGCACTTTCAACTATGGATCTGTTTAAATGGGGTTCTGTAAATGGCTTTAACAGAAGGTTGATTGAGAGGGGGAAAGTGTGCTGTCAGAGCCATTTGACCATATTAGGTTTTGTTTGAGGCTCAACTGGCTGCACTACAGTGAGGTGCATACAGACAAAGCCTCCATTGTTGGAAATACCCAGATAGTTTTTAATGTAAACTTCATCCAAACGATTTATGAGGCAGGCCCCATCCTGTGAATAAAAATATGAAACTATGTGAAAGCAGTACCACTTTGAATGGATGGCAAGTGCCCTAAATCACTTTCAAAATGATTGTAGAATGTATTTCTTTTACTGATGTATCATTTTACCCACAAATATCTGGGACTCCAGCTCGGTCAAAGAACATTTCTGTTGGTCAGAGGGGTGTTACAACCACAAGCAGTTTTCTTCCACTTGACCTGGCAGGCGAATGCTGGATAAACCTAGTGCTGCACATCATGGTGACTCTAGTTCTTGATTAGTGTTTGGACAGGGGCTGGGTCAGTGCACCACTCCTTGGTTTGGATGGGTCGTTAAAAGATGTTCCTTGTGATACTTTATCCGAATGAGGGCTTGTATCACTGATACAGCTTTCCACTCCTGGCTTATTTGTTGGCAAGCCTAGAAATGTGGGAGTTTCCAGCAGCAGCTGTAGTAGCTTCATGAGAGGCAGATACAGCAGGAGAGCCAAAAGTTGGTTAGTGTTAATGTTGGGTGTAAAGAATAAATCCCATTACGTCAAACGGTAAACTCGACTGAGTGTGGATGAGGCGTTAGATGAGCACGCGTTGAGTGAAATGAGCTAAATGATGGCTCCTGCATCGCTCTCTCTCTCTCTCTCTCTGCAGCTGTGGTCCCCTATCTCATCCCTGCGTGCTCCACCTCAGCCATTATGCAAGGTCATTACATTATAAATGCTGACACGGGATGTGATTGGTCGACAGCATTGAGTGGCACATACCTCTGTCATGTGCTGCCAGCTGTGTTTAACTTTCATTACTGTACATGAAGGCTATCACACGTATCAGCTGTGTCAACCATCTATCATAGCTGTCGTCCTCACAACCGAGCCTGAGATACACACACACCCTCTACACACAGGTTTATT
Organism: Paralichthys olivaceus; assembly: GCF_024713975.1. NCBI lineage: Eukaryota > Metazoa > Chordata > Actinopteri > Pleuronectiformes > Paralichthyidae > Paralichthys > Paralichthys olivaceus. The sequence continues at coordinate 17,325,764 of NC_091101.1, forward strand.
AGGACTTTGCTTTGACTGTGATTCATTGTGAACACATGAATCACAAACATTAACCAGGACCTCACAAATGACGTTTTGCCTTATTATGACCAGGCTTTGGTTCCCAGTGTACTAGACATACACACATACAGTAGAGCTCCATCTGCCCAGAGACGTCAAAGCTCCAGATACCTTAATGGACAAATATTGATGATGCTGTTAAATTTCACATTAACGCTTAATTGTAAACTCACAACAGGCTGAAATATCACACTGATCCGAGTCCATAACCCACCTCGTTCAAGCCCGACCCCGGGAACATGAGCAGCTGATTGGACCAAATATGGAAGCCAGCAATCGGATAAGGTGACGCATGACCCCCCACCCATAAAGTTCACACTGGGGCAAGTCTGCACCTGCCATAAGAACAGCAACAACACAACATACAAGCACAGATACACTACACTGTTGCACGCAGTAGTAAAAGGGGACGTGGTTCATGTTACATCGATAACATCACAACGCAGAGAGTTAGACACATCCAGAAACCCGGGAGTGGTGGAGTCGTATCAAGAGGCACAATGAAATGATATCCTCCTTACACAAATATGTGTGTTGTAAGTCTTTAAAATAAACAGGTGATCATCTTTAAAGGAGGCGGTTGATAACCTTCATATTGAAATCCAGAGAGTTTGAGTGATCACACATACAGCAGCATTGACATGATGGATAGCGTTCATGTCCCAAGAGGCTGCAGCAGCTACTCTGGTGACATTGTACTAGTGTGTTGAGTGTGACAGTCAAAGTGACTTTTTATTATTTAAGTTTAGATTTTTTACCTATTTTTTTACTGCTACATATTGAACTTTTAAATATGTTTTGGTATCAGCTTAAAAAATAACACATTTTACAAATTATCGACATTAAATTCATGTACAGCCAATTTTAAATGCTTGTCTAAACTACTGTGGATATTTTTCAATGGATATGTTCCCTCCATTTTACAAAATATCTCAGTCCCTACATGAATGCTAAAGTGACTACCAATGCTCAAACAAGAATGCTTGGCCGGTAGGTGACGATAAACTCATCATCACATCATCGGTCCTCAAATTCCTCAGAAGAGCGTTGTGGTCCAAGAAATATGGGGCGAGGCAGATGCCTGTGATTTCTGGTCATGTTGTGTAGTGATGCTAAATTTAGCCACAAACTTGTGATTAGGCCGAGCAGTGCTTAACACACATAGAGATACCAGAGTATAGCTGCCAATGTTAAAACACCATTGGCAGGAATAAGATTGTTTTCCTAAATACCCAAATTGGTGTGGACAGGGTGACACAACAAGGTTAATACACCAATAAAACATTTTTTTTTAAGTTTTGTTAAATACAAAAGAGAGCATTTTGGACATTTTGTCCTTTTTGTATTTAATTTAGCCAGAATATATTTATTTTATCATCTTATATTAATATTAGGTCCCTGAAGCTCTGCATCACAGCTGTAGAAAGTAGGCATTGATCGTTCAGGCTGCCAATGTGCTCAGGTGCTGAGATCTATGCTGACATCTTGGAGATCTATTGTGCACCGATTTGTTCCGTGTACATGTGGTGAATGTGAATCTACATATGTATGTGTATTGTTGTCAATGGGCCAAGGACCCCGACCCCCGACATCACTTATCATTTTTATTCATTATTTCAGTATGCTTACATTCAGGAGCCAGATTTTCTGACATGGACATTTTCTTGCCTGAAATCCTTGCAGAGGATTTTCTTTTTTCCCAATCTCCTATCTGAGTTATCCAAAAGATATAAACATAACATGTGTTTCACAAAGTAACATGACGTCCGCTGATCTTTTTTACTACTTGTTCTTCTCATGTGGTGTTTGCTATGTATGTTTCCATGACGGGCTTGGGACAACTGATTCCACATGAATGTTGATTTGCGGCCATCGATTCTTGATCCACATGTATCAGATGGCGTTGGGGGTTATTTGCTTGAGTGGAATGGCGGACCAGAGGTCTTTGCACTGAGCTGTAATCACTGCCAGACCAGAAACTAAAAGGTTTTGGCACATGATGGATAAATTAAGCCAGGTTTGTCAGGGCTGATGAAATGATAGAGATAAGGAAAACAGAGGAAAAGTTTGGCAAATGTAGCTTTGAACGGGAAAGTTGTGAATGTACTGGGAGGTTATGTTTATAAGTAGAAAGTAAGAAGTGCACAAATTTCTGCGTACTTCTAACTTACTACCTCATGGTTAATCACAACTCATTCTGCTTCCATTATTTCTGCACTCAACAGGCTCCATCCGTTCCCTTATTTAGCAACAACAGTGTTTGCATGTCAGTTGACTGTGGCTCTGCTCGTCTAATTCATGTCAAGCAAAGTCACGACTGCGTAATCAGCCTCTGGACCACCTGAACCATGTTTCCAATTCCCCACAAACCACAGCTTGATGGCTGCTTGATCTCACCTTGGCTTCCATGGAGGCTGCAGTTAGCCTGTCTGATTCAAGTGTGAGAGAAGAGGAGAAAGAAACCAGAACAACACGCTTTAGTGTAAGATAAGAGCTAAGGGCATGAGAAGCTGGACACCTTTGGGTAAAAAAGGATAATAAATAATTTTGATGATTTGAATTTGATTTAAATGGTGGAATTTGAAAAAGCCAAGAGAAAGGCAGAGGATGGAATTCTTTCCAGAAGAGCTGTCAGGATTAAAGACGGAGGCTGGATGAAAGCTGCCTTTTGAACATTCACACCATGTTTCCTCAACCATGGCCCACACAGTGCCCTACACAATGTCTTCTGTTACAGCCACACACACAAATACTCAAGTTTTAATTTAAAAGTCATGGTGATTAGTGCTCTTTCCTCTTTATTCCATTACAGTGGGAGAACCACCCCCACTCCCTCCACGACCAGCTCTCCGGTTTTGCCCTAACGTGTTCCAGAACGTCAAACGAGAACCACATTTTATGAATGAAAGGATTCAAGGATAAAAGTAAATTTTATCCTGTTACAGACCACCATTCGACACACACCGGACCGAACCAACACTTCAAACTCTCCTTGTCAAATTACCAGCACACAGCGATGCTGCTAACATTCTTCACAGTAAAGCATCTGATACTTCTGTCTTGTGTCGGCTTTAAAAAACGTCATCCAAATCCCCCTTAAGGAAATTTAGCACTTTGGCGGTTCAGGACAGCATCGTGTCATGTTAAGACCCATGCTCCTTCAGGTGACCCGTGTGTTGTTTTTCCTCTGCGGCCTACATGTGTGCCAGTGTGTGTTAAACCTCATGTTTATTCTCCCTGAGGACTGAATTTCACACCTTCAGACTTCCTGGAAGTCCTTGCAGCAGCGGTGGCCCCAGTCTGATCTGATCTACAAACATAACCCTCATTTTCACCCTGGCATTGCACCAATGGATGCTCTCGCCTGCCTTCAGCCAAATCTCCCATTTTCCATGGGACTCACATGGTTCCCACATCTGATTGTGGCAATTGGTCACAGCAGGTTTGTCATTAGCCATGCAGTGCGACTCATATCACACGTTGCTCAAGAGTACTGCAGGTATTTCTACTTCTAATCTGCAGCCATGGAGGTTTGGTTTGTGTTGTGGTTTCAGGATTACTCATTTGCGTGCAACTGTGTTTGTACACTTAACATTCTCCTGAGTACCCAAATTCCACCGTCTGTGGTTAGAGTCACTGCTAACTGAAGTACCACCCAGAATAACCCTGAAAACCAAGCCTCTCCCATGCACGCTAACATGCCCTGCATCAACAAACGCATATCTGAGTGTAAGTGTGTGTGTGTGCATCCGTGTGTGTTATTCACCTGCAGCCCAAGTAGGGTTTGTTTATCTGGGGTCAACTCATGGAAGGCTTTGTCACGCAAGGACCTTTTCCCTTCCTGCAAGAAGGAAACAGATTCACAGACACACTTGTATCCACACTCTCGACATTTTCCAGGCTTTCCCACAATGTTTCCCTCGTCTGTCATTCCTAAAAATGTGTGTTATGCAGCGACAGGGAAATGAAGGCAATATAGTCAAAGTAAGAGAGAGAGAACACTTGAAGACACTAAACATTGTTATTGACAAGAAATTAAACACGCACTTCAATACAAAAAGGGAATTTGCTGCTCCAGTCTGACTTGGTGTGGTTAAACAAGTAGATTATAGTAGCTCATGTTGTAAACGTTAAATACATACTGCTATGGTTAAGTATCCAATCAGCTTAATCTCCAATCTACATATCTTTGGACTGTGAGAGGAAGGTACCTGGAGAAAACCCAAGTGGACACACACACGGAGAACATGCAGTCCTGCACAGAAAGACCAGGATTTAAACTGGATCCACAAAGCAAACTGTATACATTCATAGATATCAGCCCTCTAAATATGCCATTAATCAAAATTGCATCAAAATTTAATGGGCTCTTCTCAGTTCCAGGCCCCATCCCTCCAAACTGGCTCAATAGTTTAATAGTAACAAATACACAAAACTAGAATAGTACTCAGTAGAGCGCAAAACCACCGTCAAGGTCCAACAATCCCCTTAAATTGCACTTACTCGAAGATATATGTCCCCCTAAACATTTTATTCATTCATGAATTACGACTGAAGAAATTCTCAAAAGCACTATTTTGCAATGTTAAAAAAGGGGGGAAATCCTGGATTATTTGAATGCGCTCCAAAAGTTAATGGGTTCCTCCCTCACCCCTAGCTCTGCTAAATGGTTTGCTGAGGGACGCCCTGTTTTCAACTCTCAGACTACCCTTTCTGTCCTGGTTTGAGTCTGACACTTCAGCTTGTGTTGCCTGAAGACAAAGCCTTTGTTTCTGGCAGCTGAACCTTGGGTCCTCTGGTCCCCTTGTTGTGATCTGCTCTTATTTGCTGTGCTCGGCTGGTGCTGGCTGTGTTTTGCTTGGGCACTCTGTGTTTTGACTGTGTCTCTCTCTCTGTGTGGTGCGGGCCCATCTCCGACTTAGCCTCTCATTCGCTGTGACACACGATGACTACGTATGGGCAGCTTTTCAGCACCAGCCTGCAACTCAACGCAAACCACCTGCTGAACCTCACAGGAGCAAACGCACAACACTTGGAGGTAGCCCGCTCCCAACCTGTGCACACAAAATAAACACACAATCAAAGTTTCCCTCAAGTGAAAACACAAATGAACTGTCAGAGATTATAAGAAACCCAGATCAATGAAGGCTTTTCATAGATAGCACTTATTGGGACCAAATGAATAATGCAACAGACATAAACATCTACAACCCTGCAGCTGTAAGAGCACTTTCTCACACACACAGGTTTACAGCAGCATCACTCAGCCTTGACGGAGCAAGTCAAAAAAACTACATGTTGACCACAGTTGCACGGGCATGAAATAGACGTCCGTTTCCTCGGTAAAAAACACCCTCTCAGGTCACCTCTCAAACAGACGCCCTCTCACACGCTGCTCAGAGAAATCCACTCCTCTGTCACGGACCACTTGAGGCTGAACGTAAAACAGGAAAGTCGACCTGGTACCGTTGTGTTCTCAGCTTCTTATTTCCTAATCAGACATGACCTGTGCATGAATATATGAGTGATGGTCACTGTATAGCATCTCTCTAAAACCACATTTCAACAGTCAAAGTGATAAAGTACAGTCCACGCCGCAGGCAGACGGGCTGTAACATAATCTGCGTAATATTTGGGAGTCGTGGGTTTAGACACATTGAAAATTGTAGAAGAAGAAAATATTAGGCTACAATAGCACTCAGTAGAGCACACACCTCAGTCAAGGCCCAACTGTCCCCTTATGAAACCACATTTAAACCCAACAGATTCAGATTTTTATTTGGATCTGCACCAAATTGTACACACTCAAGCACAGCTCTAGATTGATTCATTATTCTCTCAACAGAACAATTTGAAAGAAAGAAAAGATAAAACCTGCACCAAAGTTCAATGGGTTCTTCCTTACATCCACAAAATTTCATTCAAATCATGCGGGAAGTTCTTGTGTTATATTGATTAAAAAGACAAACACACACAGACAAAACATATTGGCAATAAAAACGGACAAAAATCTCCTCGGCTGATGTAACAAATACTTCAGCATCTCATCACTGTTCAGTAATTCTCCCTGACACCAGGACAGTTCCTTAGGTTGACACAACAGTGTATTTACATGTCTGTTGTTGCTGTGGTTGTGGGTAACTGCCTCCACCAAGGAGGTTGTGTTTTCATTGCTGTTTGTCCATTAGCAGGATTACAAAAAATAAGAATAAAAAGTAATTGTGAGATCTTTAAAAAAAAATCAGGCATCTGTGTCTCAATCTGTTTGCAATGTGGTGATAAAAGTGGCCAGAGAGGTCTACAAGTGCACTTTCTACTTTCTCTCTGCACCACTCTACTTCCATAATATGCAGATGAGGTGAAGTTGCGTTAATGTTAGTATCCAACACTGAAATAGTTAAATGTGCACAACTCACAAAGGTGAAAATGAGTTAATACGGAAGCAGATGAGGCAATGATCTGCTTCCCACCAAGGAGGTTAAGTTTTTACCCGTCCGTCTGTTGGTGGGTTTGTTTATGACTTTCGCAAAACTTCTGGCGGATCGTCATGAAACTTGTGGTGGAAGTAAACAGTAGGGTCAGGAAAGTACTTTTCAACAATTCATGAGACATCATCACAAATACTTCCACCAAGGAGATTATGTATTCGTGTTTGTTTGTAAGTAGGATTCCACAAAACTGTTTTTTTTTTAAATCTCCACTGATTTCCTTGGGAATATTTCATCGATCTTTAATCTGACAAATTTAGGGAACTGATATATGTGAGTGGGTGTAAATTGTTGCAGCTTTATTCAATTAAGGTGGACAGATAAAGAACATTTTTATAGTTAGTATATTTAACATATAATGGTATGGAGTGACAAAAAGTAACAAACAGTGATGTGTGTGCACGTGCTGCAGAAAACCTGAATAGATACAAAGCCAGTCTGAGCCATTAAACCCTGTCTGACCCAGGGCAAGAGAGATGCACAGCAGCTGGAGAGTGAATCACCAGCATGTGAATCACATCCGTTGGCTTTTTGTCTTTCTGTTGCTGTTTACATCCACAGCATGTGTCCTGCATCTCATTGAAACGAAAGTTGAACAAACACTGGGAAACGATGACAGACCAGGAGACGGGTTAGGAAGGAGGGACGTTTTTGTTTCAGACAGAGAAGCTTCACAGCTGTCCCGGGAATCCTCACGATCAGTAAACAGTTTCAATGATAGCAGGCGGCTTAGATGTCTCACCATGTACAAATTATGTTTTTTCTGATAAAGTGAAACAGCTCACTTGGTAATTTGAAACAAACGGGTCTCTGTATGATTATGATCAATTGTTCTGAGACCAAATTTCTTGGATTTGGTTTGTCAACATCTCTGCAGATACAAAATAAAGCCAGAGCATAGACAGATCTCAGTCTCTTCCTCTGTGACATATAGACATCATAGAGACTAAAGGGAAATCTCCGACGGGGATTTTCATTCTAAAATAAGGAACAATGAGAAAAATGAGAGGAGGTGTTGTAGAGACACTTTGCCTCCAGCTAACATGGAAGCAGGAGTTGACCTTCGCCACTTGCACTCTTCCTCTCTACGCCCCTGCCCCACTTTTCTCTTGCTCTCAGGTTAAATTAAATTTTCCCCTTTTGCATGAGGAGTATGCAACAGTTGAGGAGGGTGGGGGGGTTAGATGGATGGATGGGTGGATGTGAGACCTGTGGTTGTGCATATAGAGTATCACATTCTGCTATTTTCATTTGGCTCTTTATTGCTCCCAGTTGTTGGGTTAAACAAAATGGGGCCTTTTAAAGAGTGGTGGTTGGGGGGGTGGAGGGGTGCTTTGTTCCATGGAAGCACTTTGTTTGCGAGAAATGTCACAGTAGCTAAATCAACCCAAGTCACGGCTACGTGAACCAGACTGATGATAGGTGTGTGTGTGTGTGTGTGTGTGTGTGTGTGTGTGTGTGTGTGTGTGTTGCATGGTATGGCTCCCATGTCAAGACTGTAACAAAGGCTGCTGGATCTGGGCTGAGATCCATGTGTTTGTTTCTTTCAGTGTCAGGTTTTGACATTCTCTCTCTACACACACACACACACACACACACACACACACACACACACACACACACAAACACAGTCCTCTTGGGAGGATTGGCCTGGTAGCTGGCTTCTTGTCAAACTTTGGACCGCATACATTCTAGCCCCACATGTACAGATACAGTGCATCATGGGATCATGTAAGCACAGTCATCCACAGTTCATATGCAGTTCAGTTTGTGTGTGTGTGTCATGATAGCATATGCTCAGTGAGGTTGCATGTGTACAGCATTGTCTGTGTGTCTCACAGAGAGATCTATGCTCAGGATGAAGTCGTCTTTCCTGCCTGACATTTGCGGAGCTCTATCTGTCTCTCTTTGGGGGATTTTCAACACCTTTAACAGTGAAGGACATAGACTTGTCCTCCCATCTCTACACTCTGCTGCACTTCTTTTTTTTTTTCCATCTGTGAACTTTTTTTTTCTTTCCTTAGTCCCTTGGTTCTGCTTCTTTGGCATCCTCCCATCTGCTTTACATTGTTTTAACCAACCAACCATTTGTTGGAATGCCATGTTTTGTCTTTTAAGTTGTGTGAACGTTTGATATCAATAACATTTACATAAGGAGAAAGAGTCAAAGACCACTTCATCTACAAGATGTGTTTAACAGTTTATTGACGACAATGGAAATAGAAATGATGTACGAGAGGTTGAAGGGTTCTTAAATCTAAGTTGCATTGTTGGGAAGCTTCAGAGCAGGAACCTGACGTAGCACTCGGGCACAGTGGACCCCGACATTGGGGACCAATGGGCTTGGTGCAGAATACAAGAGCAAAAGAGGAGGAGAGGGTTAGGAGGGCATTTACAGAAATGCAGGAAGATGAGTGGTTTAGGTATAGACCTGCTCCTGACATCCTTCTTTCACATCACCTCTTCCTCCCACTATCTCACTATATAAAAATATCACGGATACACAGCCATCTTATGCCAATCAGTACTTTCCCTTTTTATTTTGGTCCATTTGACATGGATTTATGATCTATATTGCAGCCAGCCACCAGGGGCGATCAATACACTTGGCCTCATTTTTGGGGAGCAGTCACATCACCCATCTTTATTTACAGTCTGTGGTATATGAAGTAAAACCCTCCAGACACTAACAAACACACTTTTCTATTTTGGAGCTGCAGTGTGACATTTTCTGACCCTGGCATGTCACAGCGACACAGGAAGTCACGACTGACACCTCCACTCAGGTCATGTGTTTGTTGGTCGGCATCTCAGCAGGTTTGTGTTCACTGCTCTGTCCTGAAATAGAAATCAGAACCACTTCCATGCTTGCATGCACTCTGCTCTCCTGTGCAGCTGTTTTTCCCATCAATTCCTCCAGTCAATCCTGTCCTACATCAGTTTGTCATCTCCCACCTCCATCCCTGCCGCTCAGGACCAATCACACGCCCACGTTTCAGTCTGTGCGACGCCTGCTCTTGCTGCATTTGGCGACCGAGGCACTAGAGGAGGCACTTCAAAATGTCCAGTTTTTATGGGATTGTAAAGCCATGCATCCATCCCTCCATCCCTACTGGCTCCCAGTGAGCCTCTGCCATCGTTTCTCCTGGACTCTCCTGTCATTTTAACGGCAGTACATCTCCTCTTCTGTCCCTCTCATTTCATATTTCTGCCCCGACCCACTTTTCTCCCTATCTTGCCACTCCCTTACACATTTCTTTCTCCTCCTTTCCAGCATTTCCTCCCCATCTACCCCCCCTCCAGCCTGACGGGAATTCTCTGGCCTTCTCTCGCTCTTTGCAACAAAGGCCTTGTGCGTGTGTGTGTGTTAGCTGGCATATGTGTCTGAGTTTTGAAGGTGTAGAGGTGTTAAATGGTTAAAACTGTCGAAACACAAAATTGAAATAGGAGTCAGTAGGTGCACAGCTGTACACGGCCTCCATTGTTCCATGTTAAATGTTTTATTTTGTTTGCCAAGAAAGTCGTTTGAAGCTAAAAATGGTAAATTGAATATATTACAAGAGCAACAATAGACTTTGGTGAAATTCTGGTTCAGTGACACTGTGCAAAAATAGAGCCAAGCTTCAACGAAAGCAATGGCAACAATTAACTTCTTTTCATGCTTTTTCTTTTATCCTTCAGTTCCAGAGGCATTAATGGGTTATTGCTGTTGCACAAAAAAGGGCAGAGACAGATGAAAGTGGGAGAGGTAGCTATGAGCAGGAGGTGGAGGAGCTTGATTTGAGCTCTCTTTGAAAAGGCTGGCACAGTCAGGAAGTGATTAGGCCCCTACAATAACTCCAATAATGACAATAGGGAAAACATGTCTGCAGCCACAACCACTTAGAATCAGAACAGTGCCCGGTATGGTTCCCATTTTGCTGCAGGAGCAGGACGCTGTGTGGGAGGATGGGCACATGGACAGAAAGAGTAAGGTGTCACCGACAGAAGGGCCGGAGGCAATGGAGGAGCTGAAGGTTGCTGCTGCTGTAGCTGGCAGGCTTTGTTTCCACACATGGAAAATATGCAGTTTACATTGTGGTGGTTGGAGATATATTGGTATACTCCAACATCTCATTAGTTGTTGAAACAATGGGTCTTTGATTTGATTGATTTAATAAAAGCAGGCTGGTGCAAATCACAACTGTAGCCTGAGAGCTGAATGTCAGTAGCTTCATGCAGTTTGCAGATAAAACTAAAATCCTTTACAGGGTTTCTGCAGTTGTTAAGTTAAATTCAAGACTTTTTAAAACCATTACCATTGTTTTCAATTCCGTGTTCATCATGTTAATATTTAATATTATTATTAAGAAAGAACAAAATATTTTCTGAGTCTGAACAGAAATCTGTATTTATGTGTAGTCAGTTGCATCATCGTGTTAAATACTTTTGTTAAATTATGAGGGAGACACTAATGTAAACCAATGGCTTTATAGAAATGACTTATGATCTTTTGGCAGCAGTAGGTCTGAGTGTCTGGGTCGGCCCTCTCACTGCAGGCTGCAGGCCGCATCATCCAGTGGTTCATGCACAGCGCTCGTGTTATTTTTCACAACTCCACCTTTTAAGCTGGTTGCAACAGCTTCAATCTGGAGGCTGAATGGAGGCAAGGCAGTGACGAAGGGGTCTGACGAACATGATATTCATCCAGAGTGGCAATCCACCTTAAGCCTGACTCAAGGCCCAGCGTGTTCTGTCTGAAATCCAATCATACAGTACATTCAGACTGTGACAGGATCTTACTTTTTGTCTCCAACTTCTGAATCGGTCACATCACTCATATGTCAGTCCTGTGCCAGCTCACACAGACGTGCTGCCAGGCAACACACGACCGCCAGCAGCGACACAGCAACTCGGTTGTTCTCCGCTCGTCCCTGCGGTGCTGAATTTTGCCATTTATTGCTCTGTCTGTGTTTTCTCAGGGCCTCCAGGAAAGCGTGGAAGAATGGGAAGACGAGGGGAACCTGGTAAGTGATGAACACCACCTGCTTTGTTTGTTTATTTCTCCTTTCTCTCTTTTTCCTGGAAGACACATCTCCCTCTCTCTCTCTCTTTCTGTCTGTCTCTCTCTCTCTCACACTCTACCTCTTTTGACTGGGTTGGATCGAGGGCTGGTTAAAGCAGTGACCCGTGAGAGAGTCGGGCTGGCAGATGATGGGCTGCAGTTGGCTCTTCTCCCTGTCCCTCTCCATTTGCGGCAACAGAGCGCTCACTCTGGCCATGTGGTTGCACTAACTTTGCCCAGATGTTCTCGCTGAGCAGTAGCAGCTGCTATAGTTCGAGCCTAATGATATTCTCCCTCGCCAACATCACTAATCGCAGTTATTGCGTTGCTGTGTCTTTCCATCCAGACCGCAACACACTCATCAAGAGACCAAAACACAGCAGGGACATAATTCTTGTTACACAAAATTTTGTCATGACAGATGAGTGGATGTTCTTCAACTGTGAGTCACGGCAAGTTCTTTTTCATTGTGTGGACTCCAGACCTTCAGGAGTGTCGTTGTTCTGCAGGATATGTGTCAGAAGATTAAATTTCAAGTCTGGATGTGATTCATTGTTGTGGAGATTTAATTAGATGCAGTCTGCTCCTGTGAAAGTGTTGACTAATGCTGGGCTCAGGCTGCAGGAATTTCAAGTTGATTTTACCCTGATTCCCAAAAATCAGAGGATGAGTCTGGTCTGGGACCTTGTTGGTTCCGATGTTAGGCTCAGATTATCATGTGAGGGGCCACAGAGCCGTTCTCTAACCTTGCAAACTGCCCACGTAGAATCGTGTGGGACGCCCAGATTACAGAGTTTAAGATCGTTGTTCCACAAGTAAAAATCCCACCCATGTTCTGAATAAAGACTTTTTTCCAAATCCATTTTGAGACACGTACTTTAGAATGTTGGTTCTGGACACCAGTGTCGTCCATTATCGTCAATATGTCTCGAATCTTGTTGACATCTTCTTCTGTGTCTTTTACGTGCATGGCTTGTCTTTTTCCTCTTGAGATATATGTGTTCTTTTTGTTTTCTTCTGTTTTACGTCCGTTCTGTGTCAAAAACATCATTATCATATTCACACAGACGTTTTCCTGCTGTATTCACAAAGGAGACATTCACTAGGGGGCTGGCAGGAAATTTCGGAAAAATGTGACAAGTTAATTGTTAGGCCGCAGCAGCTTTATTGTTAACAAATTATATGAAAAGAAAACCAACAGTCAATTAGTCACTTGAAACTGTCTGACAACCCAGATTGTTTGCAGCGCTTGCTCCCAGGCCCATTGGTTCCTGTGGAACATCTCTAAACACAGGTCACAAATATATACTTCTATTGTGAGAAAGGCTCAGTAATTAAACCAACTGGGAACTGTAGTTTTTAGCAAACGTTGCTCAACCCGGGAGCCGGCATTGTGTTCGTCAGGGACTATTTACAGCAGAGTGACAGCGTTTGTGGGATTGCCTCATTGCAACGTTGCGGCTCGCTGGTGTGTTTTTAAAGGTTTTTGGACAACGCTGCTGGATAATTTAGTTTTTTATTTGGTATTCGCTGACGATAAGAAAAGTATTGAGGCTCGCCACACTATTCCTGTAAATGCCCACATCCTCTACCTCTTGCACAACAAAGATTAAGTCCCTCCATCAGGTGACCATTGCACAACCAAACAGCAGAGTTTTTTTCCTGCTGGTAGTGTTTAGCAGGGGGAATTCTCATAAAGGGGAAGCTGCCTGTTTAGGTTTCAGCGGAGATCAGACACTCAGGATGGTCTGTATTGATGTGGTTCTGTTTAGGTTCTCTTACTTAGTGTTTAGTTCTGTGTTTGCAGCCTGGGCTATGGCTCGGGGGGGAAGATGACGGCTGCGCCATCCTCTCGCCAGTTGATGACTCTGGGTCAACTTTTTACTAGAAATTTTCTTTCAGAAAAAAAGAACGAGTGTAGATGAGTAACAGAAACCCAAACAACAGGAAAGAGGGCAGACAAAGAATTTAAGCGTCTTAAAATCAGCTCTGAATGTCGCCTTGTCTCACTGTTTTTTCTGTTTGCTCTTTTACTTGTTTTCCTCCCCTCTTTCTGTTTACTTCTATCTCTTCCTCTGTCTCCACACACACACCTGTTTCAAGTTCAACGCTCGTAGCTGCTCTTACTACCGGTCTGTTTGCCTGGAGTCTCGCCCAGGAGGTTCTTGTCTCAGTGTCTAGACGCAGCAAAACTCGATTCACTTGGTCTTCATGCCTCATAAACCCCCCCCCAGCACTTCTGCTCACACCTCTTCTCTCTGAGCACCATCATGTTTTCCCAAAAATGCCTCTTTCCCTTGAAATGTCGAACTTTTAGGCTCGGGAGAGATTTTCTGTGTTTGAATCATAACAAACCTCTGCAGATATCCCACATTCCCCCTGAAGGGAGCCTGTTTCCAATCTTGCTTAGTTTATGTAGATGCCGCGACCGTGCTGATTAGCTTTGCTGTACCAGAGCGGCAACGGCGGCAACGGCGGTGGCGTCACTCTACACCGAGCCATATATGTAATTGTCACATCAGCATCATGATTGGAGGGATATAAATCAATGACTCATATAGGATATTTTAACAGCAAAATAAAATCTTCACTTTGTAGAGGTTTGGGTGGTTTATTAGTGCCCTCAGTGCTGCATAGTTAAGAGGATGTTTTTTGCTTTTTTTTTAATAAGAATATTCCATTAAAACCACGACCACTGAGAACGAGAGGAGTCTTTGATCATTGCTGTTGTTTTTGGTTAGGGAAAGAATGAGAAGCAGAATGTACTTTTTGCTGCTGAGGCTCAACATCAGAGGATTTCAATCAGATTTGAAAGACTGCCTCGGAGAAAAGGGGGGCACACAGTTTGCCAGCACACCCGACCTTTTCCCTACCTGTCTGCCCTCCATCTAATACACCCATATCGGCTCATAGGAGACAAAGTCTTGATGTGACTTTACATCCTAATGCAGAACATGACCCCTGTTATCCAAAAGCCTGTTTATCATAACATTCACCACAAACTCCACTGGCAGCGGCTGTAATGAGCTTGGTCTGTACCATATTTAGGTGGTTAATTACAGTCATCATCAGCATTGCATGTGCAGGGTTTTTTTGTTGCATACCAATGTTCCGAGGAATTGATTGCTGTACAAACCAGAGGGTACCGTAACTGGTGCATGCTTTGCGTCATATGTCAGGAGAGATGCACAGAATCTGTTCTCTAATGTTTCTCTTTTTCTCTGTTGCAGGACCTCCAGTAAGTACAAATTCATCTCATCCAGGTAGTATCACCATTAACCTGCCATTAGTGGACACAGAACAGTTACTGTCACTTTTCTTAGAAATTGAGCATGCACACACGCTCACATGCACACACGCTCACATGCACACACGCTCACATGCACACACACAAACTGTATATCATCCCCTGCGGTGCGCTGGACACATCGACAAACTACTGTTCAAGCCAAAAGGGATCTTTTCTCCCACAGCAGTAAAACACAGACACACAAAATGTCACAGACGCACTCACACATGTGTATCCACATAGCACGGCAATAAATGGACCACCTAGGGGAAGTTTGTGTGTATGTGTATGAGTGTGTGTGTATGTGTGTGTGTATGCGTGTATGTATGCGTGTGTGTATGCGTGTGTGTATGCGTGTGTATGCGTGTGTGTGTGTGTGTGTGTGTTTGTTTGTTTCACAGTGATGGTTAGCGAGGTAACGTATTAGAAGCTAGTTATTCTCCTCTGCGGTACTATAACTGCTGACACTCATACACACTCATACAAATACAGATTATGTGGAAGCAGCTGTTGCCTTCAGGTTTGTAAATTTACATGAATTTATGTAAATGTGAATTGTTGTGACCTGCCTGGGAAGAGTGATATCTGATCTTATGTTTGATTTTTTTAAATTCTTTGGCCACACATGGCTCAGATCAGATAAACTGAGGCGGAAATGAAACACCGGAACGCTTTTGCAACAAAGGAACAGCATGTCCGGCTGACATTTTAAAAATCCAGGGAATTGTTTTAGTGCAGCAAAGTGTCTGTGCTGTTGTTTTACACTAAAAATGAATAAAATAATGTATAATTTCTTTTTCTTGAACACCACCAAAAAATTCTGCAGCCCATAAAGTAAAGATGGGAATGTGTGGTAATGGTAATAAGTCACCTGCTGCTCCACACATTTATACAATGTGTTGTGGCTAGAAGCTGTCAGAAATAAACCAGGAACAATGTAAAATGAAATTTGAAAACACAACATTCAGATGAGGATCATTTTTAAAAGTAAATTTTAAATTGTAACTGTTCATTCATAATGGCGCCAAACAATTTCCCATTAGAATAGAGGTTGTAAGGTCACACGATGACCTGACGACATGACGTAAATGCAGCGTTTGTGTGCATCTGTTGGTTTCTGTTCTAACCTTGTACCAATGCTTCCTGCTTTAATCTCTAACCTCACCAGGGCAAGGCTGGACGGGATGGATACCCGGTAAATTTGATTTGTTATATATCCTGTCACTCTTCAGTTCACCCAATCATGGTCCTGTTCTCCCTTTAATTGCTTTTTTTCCTCTTGATTTACTCTGACTTTTCTCAAAGCTTCATCAGGCCTTTGTCTAGGTTAATTTCTTCTCTACTCTTCTGAAATAAATTACCTTTACTCTAATCGCTGCCTGTTATCTTGCCTCTTCAACCCTTGGTCAGTGATGTATCCTGCCCCATTACTGACATACAGAAGATTCTCCAGAGTGGTAATATGAGATTAAAGGTTTTTATTTCCTGCCAGTAGTTTAAAATATGACAACGCACTGACTCGAGGCAGAAAACGGTGAAATGAAACATATGGTGCACTTAAAAACTAGAAAACATGAAAAGCAATAAACATTCAGGTGTAACCCTGTCAAGATATCATCAGTGAGCATAAACCACATGGGTATAAACCATGAACATGTGAAACATACGTCCACATCCCTCAGGGTTTCATAGTTAGAGGTAAATATGCACATTTAACTACTGAGTACAAAGCAAATCACTGACTTCCAGTGGCAGCCATGTTATCCAGAGATACAGCGGCCTCTAGTGGCCAGTTAGATTTCTGACTCTGGCTCTGCTCCTCATTTTTTTTGCTTCCTCATCACCTGATACAACCTCATCCCCTTCAAGAGTTCAAACAACCGAATAGTGGCACACACAACACATGCAGCATTAGCGCGTGCAGGGTCTGCGTAACCCTCTGTCTAGCTACACTATGATCCTGCTGTCTGGTTGCCACGGCAGCCTGGTATAGACGCTGGTGTTGTGTCCATGCATGCGTTGTCTCGTTGTGACTTTTTTGGGGAAAGTAGAATCCCCATGGGGCTCTCTTTCCCAGTCAGATTCCCAGTCTGCCTGGCACTGCGCAGCCCTCCTGACGGGAAATGCCTGCTGCTAATTACACACAGGTGGAGCGAGCGCACACACACACACGTCTCTATATTTGTGTTTGTTTTTTTGTCACTGCATTAATTCTTGGAACATTTTAATGCCGTTGCGTTAAACTGCTAAAACATCTGTTTAATAAAGTTATATAATTCTACTTCTTTTAACCACGTAATCTAGATAATCCTTCCTCGTCCGGTTCGTGTAATGAAATCAGGCATTAGAGCTCTAGAAGTACAGAGATGAGACAATATTGCAACTGGAGCAGCTCTGCTTTGTGTAAGTGTTCAGTGTGAGAGGCAGCGTCCTGTTATGTTGCGTACGTATGGGTACGCCGACTCGTAGAGCTGCATGTATGAAGTTACAGAAAAACAACAGCAGATTAATCACAGTGACAATTTACACAAACGGCACGTTGTTTCATTTAGCAGCAACTAAGGTGATCAAGTTTGCAGCACTGAAGCCAGAAAGAAGGGTCGTTCTCACCAGTGTTTGTGTATCTGTGTCCATATGTGCAGATGTGTGTGAACTGCTGCCAGCCATGCATAGTTTATGTGCATCTCCGTAACAAAGGCCAGGACCGTGGATGTGTGTGATATGTTTTTTGCACCAATAACGTCTCTCACATGGAGAGCAGGGCATGTGCACGTCAACACAAACGAGTCGAGTCAGTTTCCGCAGAGCACTGCGGCAAAGACTGTGTTGTTCCACTGACTCTTGCCAACAGCATTTGTTTCTTTAAACAAACAGAAAGATTTCCTGCCCTCTCTCACCCTTATTATGTGTCTGTGATTTAAATAGGAGCCAGACCTTTAACCCTCAGTAGGCTCAAGTTTTAATTTCGTAACTGGACTCATTAGCACACAGTTCAACAAATAGAAGTTGTTATATAAGCGGTGTGTGTGCATGCGTGCGTGTGTGTGTGTGTGTCTGCGCTAGGTAACCTCTTTAGGGCCTTTTCCAGCATTTTTAGGACCAATAGACCCCATGAGGACCAAAGCCTGGTCGTGATGAGGTAAAACATCATTTCGGAGATTCTGGTTAAGTTCAGGGGTAAAATGTGAATCATGGTTTGGATAAGGTTTTGGTTAGGCTGTCCACAATGAACTGAAGTCAATGCAAAGTTCGTGTCTATACTTGTACTTGTATCTTTGTGTGTATGGACCAGAGTGAGGATATTTTGGACACTCCTCAATCTTTCAGGGTCAAAGGTTAGGATTTGCTTTTAGGGTTAAAATTTGGTAATGATTAGTGTTTGGTTATGGTGAGGGAATGCATTATTCATCAGTGTCCTGACTAAGATAGAAATACAAAAATTATTTTTGTGTGTGTGTGTGTGTGTGTGTGTGTGTGTGGCACACATGTCTCACAGACATTAAGTTCATCAGCCTAATACATGCAGCAACCACAGAAACATCAGTAATATGTTAAAAAGTGTTAATGAATGGTGTGTGTGTGTGTGTGTGTGTGTGTGTGTGTGTGTGTGTGTGTGTGTGTGGGTGTGTGTGTGTGTGTGTGTGTGTGGGTGTGTATGTGTGTGCGCTGATGTATGCTTTCTCTCCTTGTGTAACCCCTGTCACTTCTTCCTCTCATAAATCACAGGCGAAGGGTTTCAGTTTCAGAAAAGAGCCTTCCCGCTGTCAAACAATCAGAGTCAGACACACTGACAGAGCAGTGCCGAGGGGTAAACACACTCCCACACACACCAGTTGGTCCTCATTCATTTGTGCGATCACCGGCGTGCCCAGCCACTGGCCTGTTTACACGAGAGTGCCAGTCTGTGACAGACAGCGGACCTCGCTCAGCAGAAACAGGCCAAGCCCTCCATTGTTCAGCCTTCCAGGCTGCTGAGTGCAGATTAAAGCCAGACAGTCACCCAGCAACATGTCAGTAATTTTCTGTCCCAAAGTCTGGTATTCTTTATCCTGCTCTTTGGTTCTGGATGCAGCTTTTTTTTCCGGACAGAAAGTCTTATGTATCACAAATTGTGCTCCTGTAGTCCTGACATGGAGAAGAGTTTGGTCCCTTTAGCAACATGAAAATAAATAGAGAGGAGGATGTAACTGAAACATATTTCAAATTAGCATTTATGGATCACTGCAAGAGAGGAAACGATGATTTTAGAGGATGCAAGAAAGTAGAAACAGGAAAGAGGAAAGAGTCCTCTATTTTGACATCACCTAATTATGCTCATTCAGCCTAATGCGTGTGAGACATTACCATGTGTGCGTCTAGCTGAGACGTCTGTGCTGATGTGCAGACACTTTGCATCCTCAACAAATACACCCAACTGGATAATTACCAGTTAGCACCATAGGGAGTACAATAAAGACCCTCAACCTTTTTTTCATTGAGATTAACACACAAACACACATGTGCAAGTGTCAGCATGCACATACATAAACACAGACAGAGACGTATGCCCTCCTGCAGGCCAAGCTATTTTCCAGAAATGTGCTTAAAAGCCATGGGACTGCTGATTCAAGTCTTTTTGTTGTTGTTTTTATCTGCTGAGGAGCAAGATGGCGGTGAAGAGTAGAAATACACACAAAAACCACACAAACATAAGAAAGACTTTATTTTGTTTCCCCTCACATTCACTTGGTGTTTTTAATGGTTATCTCGGGGCTATTTACTCACTGTTCTTAACATGACTCCCCCAAAAACAATTTCTCCTGCTCAATCCATTTCTGGTACGAGACAAAGAGATTTTCTGGGTCATTTCTGTTTTCTATTTTTATTTGCACTCATTTTCAACCATGCAGCTTCTCCTGTACTGTCTGTTTGAAACACAGAAAAGGTTCCGTTTAGAAATGTGCTTATACAGAAAGAAAAGCACGAAACAAAAAGGCCCACACATAAAATCCATATTTTATTTATATAAACCTTTATTCATATAAACCCCACTGACCCATAGCCCCGGGTTTCCATCAAAAGTTCTCTGGGATCTTTCAAAGAGCTTTGTGAACGGCCATATTGTTGATGTATCCCTCTAGGTATATAGCCTATTTTATTCCCTATTGGACAGCAGAAGGTAAGTTAGGTCAGAGAAGTTATTTACTATATACTGCTTTATGCAAACTGTCAGCTGCCAAATACAAGATTTATGGTTTTATTGGCGACAATAAACTGGCTCTCACTGGGAGACCCACACATGTACATCTTCTCATAGCAAGACACACACACACACAGAGCAGAGGTACCTTCAGCTCACTGTGTGGCTTGTTAGCAGCCATAAATCAAGTCTTTTTTACTCAGCTTCAGATTCTGCAGCAGCCGATGACCTCACCATGTACACCTCGCCTACTCATCCCAATGAGTCTTGAAGGTGCAGAGCTCTGATAAACACCAGATGCAGATATATCACACATACACACACACACACACACACACACACACCACAGAGTTTACCAGCATACATCAAGAGACATGGCAGGGAAAAGTCACGGGGACGTTTGCAGGCTTGTTCAAACTCATGCATGTATGACATGTTCAACACAGCGTGCTGCGTTTTAATAGAGAGATGAACTGTGGCGTGTCTAATCTGTGTCCAGCATCTAATGAAAGAAATACCGAGCATTACGCCGTTACTCTTTACACTCCTCTCAGCGTCAGACAGTCGTGGTGAAATTATTGCCGTCCAATTGGTCCCAGTCATTTGTTCCACTGCAGTCTCTGCCACCTACTGCTGGTTTCACAAGGGGCCCTGAATCAAGAAGACATCAGGAGCCTCGGAGGCTTAACTGTATTTTTTTTTTTACAAAACACGTTTATAGAGACTGGCCACTTAAGTTTGTGATGAGAGTTTATGGCCACGCCGGCCCATTACGGGACTGAAGAGCCGCAGTAAACAATCACATGAGCACTTAATGAAAGCAGCGCCACATATCACTCCCTCCCCTGTTTTTCTCTTCTTCCTTTCATCCTCATGTGCCTACCGTCCATCCATCAAAGAGGGCAGCGATGACACCGTGGTAGGTTTTCACAACAGGACCTCGGGCTAGATATTACCCATGGGCCTGGTAAAGCAGGTAGATGAAGAGAAGAGCCCACGTTATGTAAGATAAACAAGGCCAGAGATGACGGCTGAGAGTGATGGTTTCCAGTCCGCGGAGCCATCAGGACTGTGAAGGGCCCACAACTCAGGGGACCCTGTGAAAACTGTTAGCTTAACATGGAGCATGGTCGTTAAGTAGGGAGTCAACTTCAGCCTTTATTACATACATCAGACTGAAGTGTTTTTGGAAGGTTTTATCCAGCGGCTCCTTAACGTTGAAGTCAACATCTAAAGGTCTGAGCCTTTGAACTGAGCATCGCTCTGCACAGGAAGTTCAATGACCACGCGGCTGTTTTCATTGAGGTAAACACAGCCGACAAGTTGAACTGCTGTTGTCGGCACTCGGGCGAGGGCGGATAAGGGAGATAATAAACTGCTGGTTGGATAATGTCACCACCACAAAGATCGTGTGTCAGATTAATACAGCTGGAGCAAATCCACCCACAGCTCATCAAGATAGACACCACACACTAAATCTCCAAATAATTATCAGACAACCACCTGGAAACATCTGAGTATTATCACAGTTTAATGAGGCCGGACTTTCTTCCCTTTTTCTACTTTTTATCTTCAACTTTAATCATCTCAGCTGTTTCTTCTCTGTTGACTTTTTTTGCTCTTCATAGATTTGTTTTTCTGATTCTACTTAATCTAAGATCGTTGTCTCATTGTCACAGAATCCAAACTCAGACATTATGAACTACTAATAAATAACAGCTGCTTTATGACATTTTGGAAGGAAATTATGAATCATTTTATCTATTTACAACCGTAGACTACAGTCACTGAAGGAGAAGTTTTACAGTTGTTCGAGACACTGACTTTCTTGATGAGAGTTAGTCTCCTCTTCTGTCTCTCAGCAATAATATGAATTAGCATATTTCCCAAAACTAAAGCTCTCCCTTTGATAATTCTGTGTTGATATTACTCATAAAACTCTGTGTGTTAGTCTTTTTATAATTTTGTTTTCTCTGCCTTTTGACAGGGTCCACTTGGCTTGGATGGCAAACCAGTGAGTATTCCCATATTCCCATGCACACGTATGTAAAACATGCTTTACTTAAATTTAATTGTAATTCTGTTTTTTTTCCTCCTCTCAGGGTTTACCGGGTCCTAAAGGAAGCCAGGTACCCTGTCACACACCCGCTGCTTTGTTTTTAGTTTTCTAGCAAATCATGCACAGATATTGTTTAACTGTGAATTCAGGGGGCAGATTTGGCCTTTGATACAGGTGAAAGTTTGAAAACCTTGTCAATCATTTTTACTGCTCCAATGGGAACATCTCAAGTGAGTGAAGCGTCTGTGGTAGCCATCTTGTGTCTTGTTCCACCTCTTAACTCTTTCCATGGCTCAAGGCCACGGGGGAGTCATGGTTCAGCTGAATCGAGTGCTGAAATCCCCTTCGTGCTTCTCCTCGTAGTCCCATCCATCAAGTTTCCCCCCGAAACCCCGCCCAGACACACCCAGGTGTAGCGTGGAGAGCAGAGAGTAGAGCGAGTGCGTTACACAGCGGTGAGAAAAGAGTTTATAACCTTCAGCAGAGGCTCTTTAAAAAGTCATTATAGTAACCTTCACCCCCTCCTCCAGCCTGATGAGAGGGCGACTCATCATCTGCTGAAATGTAAACCTCTCACAGCATAATGAGAGCTGTTTGAATAGCTCCTCTCCAAACACCATTAGGCTGCTGTTTCCTGCTTAAGGAGAACTCAAGCTGGGTCGCTCCTTTAAGAGGATTCTCCCCTTCACCAAGGGTCCGCAGTAAAAACCACAGCAGGTGTGTTACAGACCTCAGGACGACGGTCGAGAGGGAGACGATAACAAGAGGAAAAGTGGAAAAACAGTCAGACTGATTTGTTGCTAGATGACAGAGAATTAAATATTTTGAAGCAAGACTGAGGAGAAACTGAAGTTTAACCACAGGTTTACAATAAACTAAGAAAATAAGAGATGAGATGAGGGTTTTTAATTAAAATAACACAAACAAAACTTAATTCTGATTTTTCAGATGCTTCATTATTGGATAAGAATAGCTGAATTGTCATGAAGATAGTTTCCATGATCATTAATTACCTTCCAAGGTGAACAATCTATCATTAGTGATTTTAACTATACATTACATGATACCTACTGCAACATGTTCTGACCTTAATTATATAATTATGATATTAATTCCATATCTTAGAAATACCAATCTTAGCCATAAATCCTCCAACTGAAAGTAAACCTGATGAGTGTATAAAACATTAAAGATAAACTTTTATTTTACAAACCACCACCATGGCCCAACACTAAATATCAGTCTCCTAAATTTTTGTCTTAAAGAACCGTGAATAATTCCTCAGGAAATTGTATCTCACAAAATTAAAGTAAGTGGAAAAATTCCTGGATCCACCCGATTGTCCGGATCTGGGCCAAAATGTGATATTTTCTTTCCATGCCCTTATCCCTCTCTTCCACTACATATATTGGAGCTGAAAGAGAACAAACAACCCTAACAATCAAACAGTGGCGGAAACATAACCTCCTTGGCAGAGGGTTAGGGTAGAATCAAAATAAAACATTTACATTTTGAAACTCATCCAGAACATTTAGCTTCCTTCTACTTTGAGTAGCTTTATGGTTGGAAAAATCATCTCATTTTACACTGTGATTTATACCAAACACGTAACTTCAAGTTTCATGTCAGTTGTTCTGGCTTTTCACAAATTTCCGCACCATTCCTACACCTTTTGCATTATTTAATACAAATGTCCCTGAATTTAGTTCATCAGTATTTGTGTTTTTGTAAACTTGGCTTTAGAATTTGAATTAAAGTTCTGCATGTTTGAATAGCGTCACTGGAAGTATTTAGAAAGGCTGATATGAAACAGAAGTATGAACTAAAAACAAATCCTTTATAATAATTCCACACCTATGACTTAAATGAAACCTTGCTGCTTCTCCAGCTCTTCTCCTTCTCCTTCTTCCTGAAGCAGGAGATAAGCTACATGCATGTCATCATATGACCAGTCACATTATCAAACCGCCCATCCTCTCCACTGATCTTCAGCGTTGTTCTCCTGGTACTATTAGATCTCCGCTGCAGAGAAACGTCTGCTACACAGAGAAGAGCGCAGAAGACATGAGGAAAGGAGGAACGAATTAGAGGCTTCAAGGCAGATTCAGTGTCATGTGTGGAGACAGGAACTGATTAAAGTCAGGCAAAGGGGACGAGTTTGTGAACTGTGGTGAAAGAACAAATTGTTTCGAGAATAGAGACATGAAGAAGTTTCATATAAAAGGAGACTATGGGCTAGAAGAGATGAGATCTGACCACTTGTCACTTTTAGAGGATCTATGGCTGAGGACATAGTGGCAGGTTTTCACAGTCTTCTCTCTCTGTCTCTCAGTCACAGAGGCCTGTAGTCAGTCAGTTTGTGGTGCCGCCACATTAGTCGTCATTTTTCCACTAGTCAGCAGTGGACAGGCTGGGACGGGCTGACAGAGAGACAGACAAGGGCACAGCTCAGCCAGACTGGCAGGAATAAGTTCATCTACGGGCCTGGTGTCCAGAAGACAATATCAATACAAAGGGTGACTGCAGCAGTGTCTCACATATGCACAGGACTGTTTTGAGTACCCATGTTTTTAGTTAGTCTCCAGCATTCCACGTCTAAAACATCTTCAGAGTTCTCCTCAGAGAGAAAGACTGGAGAACAAACAAAGGAACATTTGGCCCTTTCAGTTTCATCTCTCAGAAAAATAGTTTTTATTTCTAAAAGTGAAATCTTAAAAATAGCTTAAGCTCCAGCCATATGCTCTTATTTTGAAACATGCTCAGACCAAAGTGACTTCTGATTGAGCAGTCTCGCTGGTACGGCTGCATTGAGTGGTATGAAGGCCTTTCCTCGCCGTTTGAACGCTCCCAGCTCGAGGCCAGCTGAAGATGTATTGCTCTGTGGTGTATGTTGCTCATGTGATGACTGATGTATCTTGACCAACTGCATTTGATTTTCTACCCCTCCCACAGGGACCAGCCGGCCCCAAGGGAGAAAAGGTATGTTCATGGATTTCACCAACCCTTCCAGACAAGACAGTGGTGTGTGTATGTGTGTGTGTGTGGATGTGTTCACACAGAAGGATCCAGAAAGACACAAATGCAAGCGCGCACAATAAAAACGCGTAACCTTGCAGGTGTTCTCACCATCGCCCTCCCACGTTCACTGCTTTCACCACGCCCCCGTCAAACGAGCCATAGATTACATGTAGTTATGTAGGAGCTCATATGTCTCCACACATTCTCACGTCAAGGCACTAAACAGGTTAACGGGCCTTTCCGCGGGGCTCTATGATAGCCAGATGTTTTCCCGCTCTGTGAACCTCCGGCCAGCCAAAGATGTGAGTGAATCGAAAGAGCTGCAGGAGCTCACAGAGGAGGCTTGTGTCTATGATCGCTTATCCACACACAGATAAGTAACTTAATGTGCCTGAGTGTGTAAGTGTGCATTGTTGCACTCAAGCGAAAATTGTCCCGATAAGCGCGACCACAAGAGCAACACAACCGCAGCAAATGGTATCTGTCAGAGCGGGACTCAGGCTGATGAGTGGGGATTGCAAATGACAGATGATGCTGAGGTTTTGGAAAATTGGCCCTCTTCGTGTAATCATGCTATGGTGCTGTGATGAGAACACAGGCTCCAAATCCTCATCAGAGCCGCATCAATCCCCAGTACACGCACTCCCACTTTCACTTAACCAATCACATCCCATCAGATGATTCCAGTTGAGGCCTATCAAATGATTTACACAGTGAATGTCAACATCCTGAGCTGGTATGGGGACAGATGACCTTTAAGTCACTCCTTCCTGTACAGAAGAATTAGTTTTTAAGCCTGTCCGACACGTTGCTTCTGCAGTAACAGTCTTCCATGGCATGACTGGTCCTGTGTGCATATACAGTGCTAATAGCTGCTGACAATTGTTACTTTCCTGTTTTTCTCCCAGGGTGACCAGGGAGACATTGGGCCACGGGTAAGTCTTGTTTTTTTTCTTTGCCTGAGAAAGTTAATGACATTGTTTTGATTATTGCATGCAAGATTTTTCTCTACAGCTGACGTGGATGAAGAGACATTTCCTTTTAATTTTGTGTTGTTCCTCCAGCAAAGCTTGGCAACTTGAAAATGAACTTTGATTCCAGCTTTCCCTCCAGTTTTATCCTCTTCCTCTTGTTTTGTCGTTTTCTTAATATAAAAAATAATAGTGCAATGGTGTTTCCTTTAAAAAACACTAGTCCCTGTTCTAAACATGCCTGTTTGGAATGGGCTGGATGCAGCTTTGTTTTTGGAACTGTAAAAGTGACCTGCAAATGAGTGTGCCCATGACAGGCACCTCCTTATAATTGTTTTATTAGACCATGAAGGCCAAATGGAAATGAGATGGTCTGGTTCACGGAGGGTTTCTTACTTGTGTCACCAGCTTTTCACACTACTACTGGTGCATTGTTTGCGAATTTAAACAGCTGTACTTGCTGGAGCTCAGCCACCAAAATAACTAGCTCATTAGCTTCATCTTTAGCACACAATGAATCCTGGGATGGGTCGGCCTGCAAAGGATCCATCTGTTGATCCTTTGATGATTGGGAAAGAAGGGAATGGGGCATTTGTCAACCAGATTTGAAGGAGTCTTTGATAGTTGAGCCGCTAAGATCCGAGCATGCGGCCCCTGAATTGAGACACAGCTAATGATAATGCAAACACCAATACAGTAGAATATATACGTACTATACTACATCTGCGACAGATCAGTGTAAGGCAAGGCAAGTCTTTTTATTTAGCACCATTAAAACACAAGCAGAGACATGTAAAAACATAAAATGAGGCAAAAAGCAACATTGAGAAGATAATAAAATACGAATTTAAGGACAATAAAAACAGGGAAAACGAAAATGGACATGGTATTTAAAAGACAATAATACCAAAACAAGTAATTAAACATTAGAAAGAGATCCAATCTGTAATTGGTAAGCCTCTTGTGTTTGAGGGCTAGATTTGAGTGAGCTGAAAGTACCAGTCCTCAGTTATTCAGGAAGCTGGTTCTGCAGGTGCTGAGCATACAAACTAAAGGCTGCTTGGTTTTAAAACTGGGAACACTGAGTAAACCTTTCCGAGCCGACCTGAGGAGTCTGGATGCTTTGTAGCACACAAATAATTCTGAGATCTCTTTAGACCTGAGAACATTTCGTGTTTATAGACTGTAGGATTTTAAAGTCTGGTCTTTGACACACAGGAAGCCAGTGCAGTGATTTAAGGACCAATGTAATGTGCCCCACTTTCCTGGTGTTATTGAGGACTCTGGCAGCAGCCTACAGGATGAGCTGCAGCTGTGATTTTTTTACGAAGATCTGTGAAGATGCAGTTTCAATAGTCATTAACCCACTGAAAACAGGGGGGACACTTTTATATATCTCTTGATTACACATACATTTTTATATTTTAAGGTGATGATGGCAGATTTTAATTTGAACAGTCTGAAAAGCGCAGGGATCATATTCCAATTTCACAGAGAAAGGGAAAGATCATGAGATTCAGAGACTCAAAGAGATTCAGAGACTCAAAGAGATTCAGAGACTCATCACAAATTGTACAACAAAGCCCAGGAAGACACTTTCATTTTTAGTATTTAAAAAATATCTGAAAAAACATTTTAGTGTTATCACACTGTCGGAATAACGTGTATATGCACGGAGATAAAAATTATAAAACATTGATCACAGATTGTTTTTTTTTTGCTCTGTGCACATAACGTTCAAAAATCGAGACCTTTTTACGTATATACTAAGTATGGTGGGTTTATCCCGTGTACCCTCCCCCAGCAACAGTTCCAACAGCTCCAGAGCCAGAGATGAGAATGATGATGTTTCACGACGATGAAAATACTTCATCCTCACCATCAAAACTCAACAGTTGAGGCAGTGCCAATAACTGCCATCTCCTTTCAACCAGTGTTGTTTTTACATTACACCATAACTTCACTCTGCATCTGGTCCATGTTCTCTGTGTTGTCTTGTTATGTGATATCATTCCAGCCACCATGAGATCTATATAATTATCTGCTGCTTCATTCACTGTGGTTTGAAAAAAATCCCCCTGTGCTTTACAATGTGAACGGCTCAGATTCTTTGAAGGAGTCACTTACACCATAAATCCCGAATGTTTTTCTCGGTTTGTTATGTTTAGAATAAAATATCAGGTCAGGATCACAGTAGTGAATTTTCTCTATATAATTATATTTCTGAGACCCTGAAATAATCAGCTCAGTAAGAATACAGTTTATAGCTCAGTAAGAATACAGTTTATTCAATCGATTAAATGATTCAATTAAGAAAAGAATCATTGCAATCTCTACATGAAAAGTTGTAAATTCACCATTGTTGTATTTTTGCATGGCTTGGACGTACATTTAACGATACGCATGGTGCACATCTAGATGTGTTCACTGGTCCAGGTCCAGACCAGCCCCCTCCACAGCCCTATAAGGAAAAGCAGTATAGCGGATGGATGGATGGAAGATTTTTGATCTAGCAAAACTGCTTATAATCTGCAAAATAATCATATTTTTAAATGAACAAAATAGCTCATTTGTAGTACATAAATAAAAAATAAGTGTTGGCTTGTAATTTTTATTTGGCTTTCCTTTTAGTTTGAAACCCCAGACTGTCAAACACTTTCAAAATACTAACACATACCATATTTATAAAAACTACAGACGAACACTCCTTCTGTAGCCACTTAATTCTGGCCTTTATTATTTCAGTATTCTTTAGCGTGTACCCTTCAAAAGACAAGATTTAGTATAATAATTAGAAATAGATGTGTTGTTATACATCTTCTGAGAGTCTGACATAAACAGAGTGTGTAAGTGAAATGGAATGAGTGGCTATTGTTTTACAGCGGAGCATAAATTGAGAGCAAATCTAACAGGGCTGCCCAGCAGAACAATATTAATGGTGCGGTTCAGAAACATTAAAGGGAATTCCTGATTCCCATCAAGGCCTGAGCCAGATGATTTCTGTGCCTCAATTCTTATAGATTTCAAGGATAAAATATTTTTCGCATTCTGCATTACATACTGTATTTCTTCCAAATGGTAAATATTGTACTTGGTCAAGGCCTCAGCAGCTTTGATCTCTTTGAAGTCTGCAGCCCAAACTTTGGTCAAGGTCAAGTGTTAAAAAAACTACTAAGTGTATCACTTAGAGACATAGATTTGTTCCAAACAAACTTCGCAGCTCCTACAACTACTGTTGTCATGAATGACCTTCAGGGTACACTTGGCAAAATTAGATTTTAGCAAATGAAAAACTGCTGGTCTATGAGTATGTAATTAACAGCTCAAGGTCCACTGAAGTTGAGCAGATAAAAAGTGCTGCAGAGGGGGTTTGGAGTTATCGTTCCTATACGTAATCTCAGTAGTCACCTTGCCTTGAACATCGTACGCTGTTTCACCTCTGAACTCCACAAGAACATAACAGAATACATGTGAAAACAGGAAGTGGCCATGAATCTCTGTCAACCTGTGACTTCCTGTCAATCCATCAATTCCAGGGTCTTTGTCTGGCTGAGTCTAATTCCAGAGCAGATTGGGCAACATGGGGCATTAAAATACAATCAGTTATTATGGTGCCACCAAAAACCTGTGACAAAAGCTCATGTGTACTGTTGTATCTTTCTCTTAAGCAACTTCGATTAAAAGCCATAAAACTGGCAGCCATTTTTTCCCAACCTCCATACTGTCAAATCCATATAGAGGAGACTGTGTGTTTAGGTTTGCCTGGAAGCTGTGTTGAAAGACAAGTCATGATGGGAGTTTCATCTCAAGCCAAGTCTCCCTTTGCCTCCCCTAGAGCAGCTACAAATAGACCATGGTTAGACAGGGCTCTGAGGTTGAATGGCTGTTTGTCTTAGTATCAGTCTATAAGGTCTGATGAGAATGAGGTAAAGCGGAAGCCCACAGTCAAACGGACTATTCTCCTTTGACATGTTTAAGGAGCATATGTGTATGTGGTCTCCATGGTGAAAACAGTGGGAATGAGTGAATGTGACAGTAGAGAGAGAGGAGTGTATAGGCAAGGAGAGGAGGAGGAGGCATTTGCGGTGTAGGAAAACCCTCAGCTATCCAGCATTCTCCGCAGCCTGTTAACGGAAACCAGCATCTCCTCTTCATTCTCTCCCTACTGTGTCACCCAGCCACACACCCCCCGACCCCCCTTCACACACCCACACACACCCACATACCACACCCATGCCTCCTCTTCAGATCTCCTCTCTATCCTGTCTCTCCGTCTCCATCCTTCCATGTGTTTTCGGAGGGAACTCAACCAGTGAGGCAGCACAGTGCTCCAAGCTCTCTGGTGGCAAACAAACTCTGCTCCTTTCAGCTTGACAGACAAACATCACACTCGCTGTCAGTCGGCTGGAAAGACCCAAGCCACACACACACACACACCGGATTCAAAGGGGATTTACTGCATCTCACTTTTTTTTTTTTTTTTTTATATTATATTATATCTCACTATTTGCAGATGATGTGTTTCTGTTCTGTGCATTTGTTCTTCAGAATTTGTAAATGCCTCTTTCCAATATTTAGCTTTCAGGCATGCACTAAACTCCACTGAACACAGATCCTACGGACTCTCTCTGCAGGGGCTGTATGTGTGAACGCAAATGTCCGAGTAAGAGGCTCCAGACTTTTTCCATATGGTCCCCAAAAGTCGGCAGAAAGTCTGGCAGAGCGGATGTGAGAACACAGCAGGAGATCCCCCGCAGGATTCACTGCGAGCAAGTGGGCGTGTTGATGATATTTCTAGCACGCAACAGTAGAATACTGAAAGAAAACATATCTCAGGGTGAAAAAGCGATGCCATATATGTAGAAGTAACAAAGCCGTCAAGAGATTTTGTGGTGATAAGAGCCGATGTCAACGTGCTGTAAACAAAAACGTGATTTTTGCAGCGGAATTAATACGTTACATCAATACATCCTGCCTCCACCCTTCACCTGAATCCTGATTTGTTGCTGTTGTGATTGTGTCTGAGGGGAGAATCTCCTGCTGCGTTGTGGGTGCCTGAAAGGAATCATCTGGAGAAAGTCCAGACCCAATTCTCCGGAGTTTCTCTTCAAAGGTCATGTCTGAAAACAGTTTTGGTTTGCTAAGTTGCTTAAATGTCCCTTTGTGACTCCTCTTTTCAGGGCCCCCCTAACTATGGCTCATATGCAGGTCTGCACAGTAATCAGATTCTCACTGTCAAGGTTTGTCCCTTCCAGCAAACGTACCCTTATCCTCCCAGCAGCCACGGCTCTCTGTCAGGCTGCTGATCTGTCACTATTCCTTCAGCCAGAGGAGCAAAACATTCTTCTCACGCTGCTTCTTTTGGCTTACAGCTTCAGGGGCTGCTAAACGCTCATCTGTTTTTCCCTGCAGAAGTTCTCTTGTTCTTCTTGTTGTTTCTCTCCCTTCTGGACTCTCTTGTTTAAAAAATGGACTTCAGATTTTCTTATTCATTTATGTCCTTCTCCTTTCCCTTTTATTTCCACCCTAACTTCTGCCCGTGCTCTTTCCATCTACTCTGTCTTCCTCTTTGTCTTTACTGCTCCATCCTCAGATGGTCTTTCCCCGTTATGACCACGGCTTTCTCTCTGGAGAGCAGTCGGGCAGCTTTCAGAGACGCTTCCTGAAGGTAGACCACCACTAAGGCATGTGTGCGTTTTTTTAACACTTTAATCAACCTTTGTCACTCAAGCTCTGCTCAGCCGTGCATCCCTTCCCTTCCTCACTCTTTCACCTTTTTCAGTCAAACCACATTTGACCTTTGTTTCTTAATTTTCCTGTGTGTGCCTGCTTTTTTAACTGTATGAACACATGTGGTAAGGTCAAATTGTTTGTATAAAAGGTGTAGAGCAAAAAAACGTCTTGGGTGATGAACCACACACAGACAGACTCAAGGAAAGTGTGCTTCATATTAGAGGGAGAATAGAAGACGTTTGTTCGTGACAGTTGGGTTCAGACCTTACATTGTAATTATCTGTTAGGAAATCATGTTTTGGTCTGCTGTAAGTGCTTAACACCATTTTCATGAGCGTGCTAGCAATACCATGTTCCTTGCAACAAAACAAGCCATAATGCACCACATGTCAGTAAGAGATGAGTGGGTGCAGAGAAAATATTGTCATGTGACTTGTGAGAAAACACTGGTCCTCCATCTACTTCGGTGGTGAGAAAGACTTTGAGGCACTGAAGGTTTCTGTTTGGCATAAACATGAGGGTGGAAGTCATCAGAAAGAGACGTGTCCCCCCTCAGTGATTAACAGTTCAGGGACAAGTGGCAAATGAAGCAGATGTAGATGTACAGCAAGTTTCTGCTGCCCTCAAGTGGTCAAAAAATCAATAACTGCAGACATAAGGAATATGTATTATAAGCTGCAAGATCTTTCACCCATTGCATGATTGTCAGAGTTTCTGCAAATTTCTCAACATGTGATGATACAGATAAACATACTGTTGGCAATAAAACACAAATAACTATAGTCTGATAGTCTTCTTTCTTGGGTTTTTCCATTACTCATTTTTCTGTGTTTTGTTTTATTTTTCATCAGGGTGACCAGGGCCAGGCAGGACCCGCTGGTCCTCCTGGTCCCCCAGGTCCTCCAGGTCCCAGGGGGCCCCCTGGGAACACAGGCAAGGACGGGCCCCGTGGTCCTGCTGGGGAGCCGGTAAGAGCTTTTCCTCATGTATCAAAGTGCCAAATGTACACTCAAAACTATGCCAAACAATGCACCCATACACACCCATGTACTCCACTCAGTTGCTGTTATTCTCCTCCTTCATCACTCACCCCCTTTCCCTCAGCCTCTAACTAAGGTTTCACCGCAAAGAATGCAGTCACTTAAAACACCTCAGTCATCAGGGGCTGTGTTGCTCCAAATGTGTTGACCTGGTACGGTTCAACCGCAGGGTGTGACATATCGCAAATTGTGTTACTGTGTGTGTGTGTATGCTGTGTGTGCACGTGCATTTATACACATGTATTAAAAGGGGAACAGGGTCCACAGTAAATCGCAGTGAACCCATATTCTCATTCTTCCGGGTTTGCCAGTGAGCTGTGGTTTACCTAAAAACTCCCAGAATAGCAACTCTACCCCTGCCCTCATCTGTTTTGTGTAAGACAGCGGCCACAAAGTTCTCCAACACGCCCCCATTCTCCCACCCTCCCACCAGGACCGTGTCGCTGTGGACCCCTGAAAACAGATATGGCACTGTGGCGAGTTCATGGGCAGCTTGCCAGTCTCACCAAACAATAGCTGTGTCCTTGCCTGAGGCAGTTTATGTTTCTCAAAATTAAGTTTGCTTCCCAGAGGTTAGTTCATATGCAATCTCAGCTTTATGCTGTGGTTGTAAGATGGAAGAGAGGGAAGGAGACTATGAAGGTAATTTTTGTTTATCCAAGTGAAGGAATGAATGCTCTTACCCTCAACTGTCACAGGACAGCAAAGAGATTCAAGTGAAAAATGTTGGTTTTAGTGTGGGTGGGTTAGAACTTAAAGCTGACAAGCGAGAAAGCCAGCGCAGCTCAGAAAATGACAAAAAACAGACGAAAGAAAAGGGGAGGGGGCTGTCCTGTGACCTCGTCAATTTCAAATGTGTTCTCCAAGCTGATTAAAGGCATTGCAAAACCCAAAACAGCTAAACAAGGCAGTGTGGTGCTAAGAGCTGCTCCATGTTGTGTGCAGATGTCTTAATGTAGGAAAGACTGAGCAGCAGAAACTTAGCAATCCTTCCAGTGCGGGTGTCCATGAACACATTATCATTTCAGTCTGACGTGTGGCGTCATGAAACTGCCGTGGTGGATGTTTGATATTTTGGAAACGTATCTGTCATCTGAACACAGATGACAAATGAAAGAAAAATACTGTTGTTGAGCTTTTGAAATCTTCTCAAGGGATGTGCACCATTCGTCCATAAGGTCTTGTTTGTGTTGATGATGGTGAAAAGAATCCAGTCCATGCATTAAATATATAGTCTCCTTAGGGGGGCAATGGATCATTGTATTGTCTTTCGCTTACAGATGTAAATGGACGTTGATGAATGTGATCTTTTTGTCCGATAGCAGATGTTGTCTAAACTTTACTAATGTTTGCTCACGCTGTTGTCACATTTAATTAGCACGTACAATGCAGGTCAGTGCAACTAAGACTCAACTTGTTCCTTTATCCAACTCGTAGGATTAAACTGAACAAGGAAATCGAGAGACAGAAACAGAGACAGCTCGTCTTGAAAGCAGAAGTTTCGGGTTGTGATGCACGTTGGCTGCAGACGGTCTGCAAACTGAGAAAACATTTCCCTGTTATTGGAATAAAACAAGTATTCATGGTATTCAGTTGGTTACAATATACAACTTCATCACTAGATGCCCCTACATCCTACACACTGAGCGTTAAAGGAGGTTAAAACTAAATAACTAAAGAGCCTAAATAGTGAATATAATAACTGATTAACAATAATAATTTGAACCCTTTTCCCACAACTTACTGTGAGTAAACCACAAATGGGCCTGAACACTGCATTTCAGTTGTTGAAATTAGGCAATACCCCCCCTAAAGTGGTATTTTTCAATATATAACAAAAACAACTGCAGAGGAATAGTACTTTGTGCATGGAATAGAATCCAACACATCACTCATAGTTATTCGTCTGGTGTGGTGAGTGTAATAGGCTATGGCATATTATGTCATATTATTTTCACAGTCATTAAATCATTCAGTGAGCCCTTGTATCCTGTATGCCTCTGCATCCAGTTTCTCCACTTGTTTATTTAAGTTTTGTCCTTTTAATTATCATCTGTTTGTATGAATGAGCACTTCAGGAACCAAAAGTCCATGGACTGGCCATTCCTCATCAAACACTGCCACTTAGTGGCCATTTTTTTAACTCTTTGATCAACCCGCACCATAACTAAATGTCTCCTCTGGTCTCCTCAGGGTTTTCCAGGTCGGGATGGTGTTGAGGTGAGTGTAGTTCAAATCCAATTTTTAGTGGTGAGTAAAAGAATAAGTAAAAGTATGTGATTTGTCTTCCTCTCTTATAACAATATAATCTATTTCTGCCACAGGGATCACAGGGGTTGCCTGGGAAGCCGGTAAGATCATGTGTGGATAATCACAATCACCTCATTTCAACTTAGTAGTCTTTGTTTCGGTTTTCCTTCTCTCTTGTCATCCTCTGTCAAATGTGACCAAAAGTTTGAAGTTTTGATATTTGTGCTCTAACAGGGAGAAGATGGTGAGCCCGGCTATCAAGGGCCACAGGGTCCCCCAGGAATGAAGGTACAGAAAAGCTTTACCCATCAGTTGTCATGTCTCAGACATTAAATGTGGCCTTGTCTTTACATGCATTTGACCTTGAATGTTCATTGTGTATTGAAAAGGGCGAGCCAGGTGTAGCAGAAAAGGGAGAGAGAGGTATGGATGGACTCCCAGGATTAAAGGTATGGGACATTTTGAAATTTGAATCTAATATTTTTTTTACTCTAAATCAAAAATGTAAAATTTTACAATAAAATTGACTTTTGCGTCACACAGGGTGACAGAGGGGAGGTAGGACCAGAGGGACCCATGGTATGTATATCAGTCAATCATGTAGCCCTCTCTAAGCATTATTCTATCAAACACATTATGAATATTTTCTCATGTTTATGTCAAGCTCATTCATTTATTCCCTCTCTGTCTCAGGGTTATCCTGGTGAAAAAGGCAACACAGGTTCCTCAGACATCATTGACTTCAACGGGAAGCTTCTAGATGCTTTCCAGGTGAGAATTTTTCACATTGCTTGAACAGACTCCTTCGGGCGTTTATTATCTCAACTTTAATAAAAACTGTTGTTGTGTTGTCACAAACGTGTCAGTTTTTTTTCTGAAACTGCAAAACTCAATATGTCGCCGTTTCTCCTTGACAGGCCATCGACACCATCAGCATTTCGGTAATGCGCTGTTGTCACTGCACGGTTTTGGTTGTGTGATCAGTAACTAACGCACATAATAATGCATAGACCCACACTGCCTTGTTCATGTAGATTAGTTATCCAACAGTACAGACTTTGTAAACAGATGTATTGGATGTCACTCTGGAGGTCATATAGAGAGTTTTGCTAAATGTGCCTAGTTTACTAGTCTAGAGTTTTCAGCCCTCAGGCCCCAAAGTAAAAATGCCAGAGATTTGGGCCCCTTATTATCCCATAGAATATTGATTTAAGCAAGTTACCACTCGATTGATAATCTGAATCTTCCATGCTCACCTCATTGGTAAAGACAAAGAAAATCAGAGAGCTGGTGACATATTTTATTATTTTGTAATAGTTTCCACTAAAATAGGCTATTTTTATTGTTTAATTTAATTTTTTTTGCTCATCACTGTTCTCATCTGCCACACTCACTTTTTTATTCACTTGGGATAAAAGTTATAGCCCCAGCAGCTGTTGTATTCTGTGAGATAACACATAGCCTAAAGGAGCATGCTTAATCATGCAGAAGAGTCAACCGCCATTGTCACACTGTTGTGAGTGTGCTCTCATGCTGTGTGCCCAGCGTGTCTCACAATATACATGGCTGTGACTTGCTATAGGTCAGCATGGTGTATTCTGTCTGTGTATTTGTGCGGTTCCACATTACTCAGGAGTTGCACAAGGGGAATGCATTAAAACTGGCCCCACAGTCGCAACAGTCTCAGTTTTACATGTCTGTCTTTATACACAAGAACCTTTGATTCCACCATGTACTCTTTGCTACATGCAAAGAGATGGCTATCTCTGCTGTGGAGTGTGAATTTGATTTAAAAACACTATGAACCAGCTCCCTTTGGACCTGCTCTGAAATACGCTCCTGTCTGCAACGCTGCAGACAGCAGTGTGTTACAAAGGCATGAAAACACGAACCTGAGATTTTATCAGAAGTCTCTTGTCGGCGTGGATCAGCTGCCTCCGAATCACACACCAGTTCTCCGTGAGAGTTATATCAATGGAGCGGGGGGGTTGCTTATTGGCCACCCAGCTGCCATTTTAGGTGATGGTGAATTTGGTTTATAACCATGCTGAAACAGTTTGTTTGTTACTATCATTCATTTTACAGCTTTTAGTATAATTATTTGAGTGAGTAGAATTTACTTTCCAATGATGGAATATCTCAGATCAAATCACTGTTTGTAAACATCTGTTCATTTCTGCGGCTTGAATAGAGAATTAAAAAAAACTTGAGAGATTCAGCATGTGCACCTCGGGGAGACAACATGGTTTCACTTTTTATTATTTCAAGATGGCGTAGGACTTTGAGAGGGTGCAGTGGATGAGGAGAAATTGGAGTGCGACCTGTTAGTCTTTAGGAAACGCTGTGCTATTCTTCATCCATTGTTAGTGTTACATAAAGTCACATGAATGTTTAGTTTTCCTCTTGTCCAAATCATCCTGCATCAACAGAAAACCATGCCAGGCTCTCATGTGTAGCACAATCCTCATATGACGGTGTCTCACAATCTCAGTGAGATAAAATTGCTTCAAGTTGGTTTGTGATCAGCAAACAGAAAAAGTCAAACAAAACAAAAGACATCATCAGTTTTGTTTACCGTCAGGCCTGCATTGTGAAATCCTCTATGAGTTCCCAGTTTCTGTAAACAGCTACACGATGTATACAGATTTGTTTTATTACCTCCATCAAAGAGGTTTGTTTTTCACCCCAGTTCGTTTGTGTGTTTGTTGGTTGGTTTGATAAAACGTTGTGGACGGATGTGACAGAGGTCAGGGAAGAGCACATTTTAACCTAAACTGTCCCTAACCCAGAGAAAATAAATTCCTGGATCTCCACAATTTACTGGCTTCTTCCTTGTATCACGACCCAGCTTTCCACAAAACGTGAATGTGAATCAGCTCAGTAGTTTTTGAGTAACCCTGCTGTCAGACAAACAAACAGCAACGAAAACAGAATCATAACTTACTTTACTGTTAAAAGAATCAACTTCAGATGATCACTTACCCGTGCTGTGTCTCTACTGCCCCACAGTGGCCAGAAATCAATCATTGCAGTTTTAAAGATGGATATTCTAGTTTGTAATTCAATGTCAAAAGAGACACATGACAAAGTCTAACTGGGTATATGTCCATTCCTGTTTTGTTTCTGCCTTTCTCCAGGGCCCGCCTGGACCACCGGGACCCCCAGGCCCTTCAGGGGAAAAGGTAAATACTTTGCTATTGTACTCAAGTAGATTTTAACATAAATATTTATGTTTCATACCTTCCATTTTCAAAATGGGCTCATTACTTGTGTTATCAATTTTTTGGGTTTTGCATCAATGAGCGCCGCCCTCCCAACATCAAGATAGATTTTTTTACCTAAATGGATGGGGCAATAGAACACAGAGCAGAGCAACAAAACATTCCCTTCACTGTTCAGTTGTTTTTTTATGTAAGGTTTTAGTTGAATAGTCTTCGAACTATATTAATAGGACAGTTTATTTTAAACAGATGCAGCCTTTGATACTTTCGAATACATTTCAGAAGCTATACTTTTATACTTTTACTTGAGTGAAGAAGTTACATCAGTACTTTAACTTAAATAGTTTTTCAGGATCTCTGCTTGTACTTAAGTAAAGAATGTGTGCACTTTTGCCACCTCTGCTTTGACCTCTCATGCCATCCAATGCACTGAACAACCATGATGAAAATCAAGGATGCTAACCATGATGTTAGGTAGCTTTATTACGCAGCAGTTTTCATTGGGTGAGTGAATCTGTCCTGTCCTTGTCTTCTTCCAGGGTGAGCTCGGGTTACCTGGTCTAGCAGGAGTTGATGGGGAAAAGGTAAAGTTGCAGAGAGGCAGAAATTACCCACAGAATTATTAAAAATTAACAGCATTTAAAACATTTTTATGGAAGATGTGTTGATTTGAGAAGTTTTGTATGACTCCTCGTTTTGCTTAACATGAGATTCATTCTTAATTCATCACCTTCAGGGACATAAAGGTGACACAGGTGTGACAGGACCCCCTGGCGAGAGAGGGGAGAAGGGGGAGATGGGTCTCTCTGGGCCTGCTGTGAGTTGTGACAGTACACATGTCTCTGATACACAAACAGTGACACACACATAAACAGCCAGAGATTCATTTTGCTCTTTGTGGTTCAGGGTATGGATGGACACAAAGGAGAGAAAGGCGACTGCAGACTGGACGACAACCTGGTCAGTGAAACACACATGAACACACATTAGTTCATCACAGACTTGTGTGGCCACAGACAGTCTTCACCCTATAATGATGTGCTGTTGCTCAGTAAAATTCTGTGGTGTTGCTTTAAACTTTGCTAACATTAGCTTCCTGTTTGACTCTTGTGATTTCCATGATACTCAGGTTCAGATGATATCCCAACCAGGCCCACCTGGTCCACCTGGCCCACCAGGAGTCCCTGGGTCCTCTGGATCCATGGTGAGTACTTCTAATGTATTACCATCCCACTCCTGGTCTGCTGCTCACATTTGTTATTTGCACCAATAGTCATCTGGCACTCACAGCAAACAATGCTTTTCAGGGGCTGCACGGGATGCCTGGTCCTAAGGTAAGACTGCAACACCATGTTTCTCAGTGTTGTGATGTTTCTCAGCTGTGACATGTGTTGACTCAGTCCCTGTGCTCTCATGCAGGGTGAGCCTGGAGTCGGGATGAGGGGAGAGAAGGGGGAAGCTGGTTCATCTGGACCCAGGGTAAGTGCAACTGGCCATTAATTATCATATGATAATAAAACACAAGATATGCATACATGATGTAGTGATGATGATGTTCTTTAAATACAGGGACACGATGGCCTCCAGGGTCTGCCTGGATCTGCAGGGTTAGTGGGTCTTCCAGGTGCAAAGGGAGAAAAAGTAAGAAGACGATCGCCTCCACAAATGTCTTTACTACATTTCCATTTTGAGTGTGCAGTTATTGAATGTAATATTGAGATACACATGTGAATGTGTGTTTGCAGGGCAGACCAGGGGAGCCTGGACTAGATGTGAGTGTTCTCATGGAGAAGATCATTTTTATAGAATTCCTTGAATTTTTAACATCATCTTTAACCTGTATCCTGTGATAAGCAAAGTTCTGATGCCTTTGTTCTTCTATGTCCAGGGTTTCCCAGGTATGATGGGTGACAAAGGTGACCGAGGAGAAAGAGGAGAGAAGGTTGGTATTAACAGTCTATGGTGCAGAGTGAAGTGAGAAAACTTTGTGTTCATCTTACCTGGTTTATCTGAAATGAATGTTTTATAGTTTTCATAAAATGAAACTGAATTTGTTTTATTACTGTTCACGTGTGAAGTTCATATAATAATCTGAATGATTTACTTTGCTGGAGTTTGCTGTGTCTGTGTGTTTCTAACTGTCTTCTCTGTGTCCAGGGGGACAGGGGGACAGTAGGAAAGAGAGGTCTAAAGGGCCAGAAGGGAGAGCAGGGTCCTCCAGGCTTGGACCAGCCTTGTCCTGTGGTATGTCACATGCTGCAAAATGCTGCTCATTTAAGTTGATTTCCTTCTCTCCACTTTCCTCTCCCATTTTCAGTATTTCCATGGTTTCTGCTCTCAGCACTGTTTCTGTGA
The DNA here is from genome assembly GCF_024713975.1 of Paralichthys olivaceus. Lineage (NCBI taxonomy): Eukaryota > Metazoa > Chordata > Actinopteri > Pleuronectiformes > Paralichthyidae > Paralichthys > Paralichthys olivaceus. Next base: position 17,366,471 of record NC_091101.1, read on the forward strand.
TTTCCTGTGCTTTCCTCTGAGTTTCTTCCTCAATGCTGTGAATGTGTAACTGGCTCTTGCTGACAGGGCTGTGATGAGACTAAAGGTGTGTCTGTGGAGGCAGAGCTTTCTTCCCCTCCAGTTCCTCCTCTTCCTCCTTCCGGCCCTGAGGCCCCCTGTCCTGTGGTACAGTACATCCTCTCTCCTTTCTGATCACTATCACCTCCAGCTGCTCTTTTCCAGCCAAACACTATTTTTTTTCTCTCAACCTCTTTTATGCATGTGCTCTCAGTCACCATTCATACTTCATGTAGGCCTATGTCTCTGCAAAGACAAGTATATACAGATAATATACAGTATTGTGTTTGCCATGTGACCTTAGAGGTAAGAGCACACAGGCATTATCATAGTCTTCATTGATATTTAAATCAGCAGCCTGCAGAACAGCAAGGACCCCGTTCAGATCTGGTGTAAACATCTGTCCAGAGTCATCACAAGTGGTTAACACTAAGTTTAGATCTGAACACGCTGTGTCCTGAGAACCGGTCACTCATATGAGGGTGGTCTGGGACACATGCGGCCACTTTCTTTTCACTGTGTGAACTAGAATCTGGATCAGTCTTTTTGCATATAGAGGGGGGTGTGAGAACCGATCAGAAGTGGTCATGGATGACACATTAAGGATGCATTTTAATCCTGGGTTGGAACAGATGAACAACACTGACCACTTGTGACCGATCTTTCAAGACGGATGTTAATCCCAGGTCCGGACTAAATGTGTTTAAGGATGCATCACTTGACAGGTTCTGGCTTTTTTAATGTTTTATAATGCTGCTGTTCTTACCCTGCAGGGACATGATGGGATGCCAATACCAGGCTGCTGGCACAAGGTGAGTGTTTAAAAAAAAAAAAGAAGCATATTGTGAACTAATGAAGCGATTGGCTTCTGATGAAGCAAAAGAATATGCACGGTAGAGGATTGCTAACAGTCAAGTCATACTTATTATTGTTACTCGTGGCTTGTCAGCATTTAATTCATTGCTTGACTCTGATTTGTCACAGGGGCATTTTGTAAGTATATTACAATGTGTGAGTTCTGTAACTGTGATGCATGAATATGGTTTTCTTGCTGACTGCATCACAAATTGCTTATGTTGCATTTTGGTTTGATCCACTAATAATAAACACTTCTTGTCCTTCCTTTGCAGTGATGACTAACCAGCAGCACTGAATCTGTACATATTGATCTGGTATATATTGCAACTGAATACTACAACAAACAACCCACCCCCCTTTTTTTATAAGAACTTTTATATAATATATTGAGATTTTTTTAACATGGACATTTTTGAGTCCACAGTATTATGAAAACATGTTTTTTAAACTAGAGATCCAGTGTGGTTGAGAATGCAGCAGTGCTTTTGAAGACAAGGAGCTGAACAGAGGGACTCTTACTTTGAAGGACAGTCCAGCTGAACATGTTGGAGTGAAGAGTGCCTTACTAACACAGTCTGCCTTGCTGCCTGACAGTAAACGTTGCTTGGGAATGACAGCGTGTGCACTCGCCCAGTCGCAAGGATGGATGGACAGATCTCTTGGCAGACGGGGGAGTGGGGTCAGTACTCTCTTCTGCTCTCTTTTTTCTCTGAAAGGAGGAAATGGCGAGGCAGAAGCTCAAACGCAAGCGTCTCTCTCAGCCCTGAGGGGGTGCGGGGCCTGGTGGAGAAAGGACACATTGACAGGCAGAGAGCACGAGGGGCAGATTGGCCTTTATGCAGCACCGGAGCCATGCAAGGCCTCCGTGTCACACCGAACACTCAGACCCTCCGTTATGGAAACCCCTTCAGGAGGGGGGCAACAGAGAACACTGCGATTCCACATCCACCTGGGTAGAGAAGACGCACACGGACTGATAGCTTGATAACCAGTTTGTTTGGGGGTTCAATGATGTCACTGGCACATAAGGAGGAATTTACTGCACAGATACATTGAACGTGATGGTGATCTCCTGTATGGCTCTTTTGTAAAGCTTTTGCATGATCATAATTCAGAAAGCTTGTATGATGTGTGACATCAGGTGACGGTAGATTCATTTTCATTTGCAACAAGCAGTCTGTAATAGTCTTTCCATTTGAACAAGCCACTCAGAGGAGTCAGTAAGTCAACTTTTTTTACGGCTTACACTTAACAGCAGTGGTGACTCGCACGTTGTTTTGTTTTATTCCGTTATACTCTTATCTGATTTTGTCCAGTTACATTTTGCATTCCTGTGCACTGGCATGTTTGCGGAATAAATAAATGAGTGAAACTTCAAGACCGGATTTGAAGGAACCAGTCACAGTATTCATGTTATTTCAGTGTTTCAACCAGGGAGCCAATCAGCTCCAACATTAGACTGTTTCTGTTTTAGCTGCCTTAACAAACGGTTGCCGATCAGATTCTTCTCTTAATGATTTCCAGCGTGAATGATCATTATCTTTTAATCATTGATGAAGACATGTTTATTTACTTTTGCCAGTTTTACTGTTGTAACTTCTTGCTGCTGACTTAAATGTGTGTTTTTTTCTGTTTGATATTTTTGAACCAATATTAGTCATTTGAAGGACTAACAGACTTTAAGTATGACATTTAAAACAGATGTATACACAACCATATTTTTTATGGCAAATATTCATTTTAAACAGCAATAGACAGCTTTAATCTTTGAAAAACATGTTCTTAGCTGGAATTATTTCTTTGTGCTGTTTAAAACTCTGCATACACATACAATCTAGGGTTGGCAAAGTCACAAACGTACACAGACCCATGCTTCAGTTTTCAAATAACCTGTATAAGACTTCATTAACTATTTTCTAATATTTGGCTGCATGTATACAATACAGAGATTACATGAAATCATTATTTGGTTCTGTTTACATGTGTAGAAATACATTTAGTTTTTGGGGAAATTGTATTTTCTTCTTCAGCGTCATATATTTACTCTGCATTGGTATTAGTTGCACTTTCTGATACAATATGAATAATATCAAGCAATCCTCTTTTTTAAGGTACATGTTCAGGTTAATCACTAGTCTTACTGACTGGTTATTAAGGAGAGGAACACAAATGTATCGGTGATGTGTGAATGAATTAAAATTTAACCTGTAAGTCCAACAAGGTAAATTTGTTAAAAGGGCAATTTAGTAGGGGAATGACAGTGTTGGCTCAGTGCTGAATCCAGTACAGACAGTGCATTGGTAATCTTGGTTAATAGAAATATTGAGTAGCTGAAGTGTAAGCTGGCTCACGTCACGTTGTCACTCTTCCCTGACATTACAATGTGCAACATCTGTGATCAGCTTTATTTTTGCAAAGAGCCATTTAACTGCAAAGTTGCATTACTGACATCACACTCAAAAAGTTCCATATCGGTGGAATAAACTCAATGTTTTTGTTTGTTTTTTTACTTCAGAAATGTTTTGTAAGAAAGATCAGTGCATCGTATATTAAACTTATACAATGCACCTATTGTGAGAGGTATTCTAGGGATGTTTTCCATGAAACAAAATTCTGTAAATGAGGTGCAGTACCATAAGCTATGACAGAATAGCTGAAACACAAACTTCATTTGAGTAACATGTTGAATGAGATTTAACTGCAAATTGTGCAGGTCTTGGCATTATTTTCCTGGAAGCTGATGGTTATCTGTCACTTATCTTTTTATTTCTTTTGCAGATTCTATCAGTTGCAGGTTCAAGGCTTAATGACATCAATAGATGGCAAAAATATCTAACTATTCAGTTTGGTGTTTTAGCAAATCATATATTACAGTATTAGCTTGACTTTTTGAGAATGTTTCTTTTTTGGTTGTGTATTTGGTTGTAAAAGATTAAGCTATTTTTGTAATTACTTGTCTAAATATGTATAACTTGAGAACTGGTTAACTAAACATGTAGAATGAAATAAACTGGTTTTATGGTTTCTTGTCCATTAAATCATAAATAATCATGTATAATTATTTTTGTTTAAAATTTTGTTTAAACCATTAAAAGGAAAATTACAGTCCAAAGTAAAGATCTTTGTTGTGTGTGATAAATCATGAGTATTTAAGGCTTATTTAAAAATTCAACCTGGGATGATGTCAGAGGGAAAGTCAGCAGACTTTATCCTCTGCAGACTCTATATCTTAAGTCTGGGTCAATGCTTTTGTCAGATTATCTGCACAGAAGAGGGCAAGTGTTTGGGTTGCACTTGCAAACCTTTATAAAACCAGCAGGGAGCGCTGAAGTACCTTTAATGAAATCAGTGACTTCCTAGATGGAGATGCTGAGGTGATCGTTGACGTCACAGATTTGTTGGATGGTATTTGAACCATTTTTCAGTCTTGATAGCTGCTCCCAAAATTTGAAGAATAATCATACAGTGTACTGCTCATAAATTATAGAGTTTATTGGATTGTTACAGGGAAGTACTAATTTATAGAAGTACTCATATCAGTACAAAACATGAAAACACAATATTGTTTTTTTGAACCTGTTGTAACCCAACACAGAGGCACATATAAAACCATTACGACACACATAAGCCTATCTCAGGTACTGACTGTATCCCTAATCACAGTATTTCTATTTTTATACTCAGTCTTGTGATCCAAGCAAATGAAAGAGGGTTACAGCAGCTTTAATTGTGAAAAACAGTACGTCGAGCAGTAGCACAGAAACAAATCATGGTACAAAAGCCACTTGATAGCATCAGATAGAATAATTTTAAATCACCCATTTACCTCCATATTCTGTCAGTCATCTAAATGTAAAAAGTAAAAATAAGTAAAATTAGTTTTTATGACAGTTTTATACAATTTAAAGAGAAAATTAACACTACCCTTTGTTAACATGTGTTCTGACCAGGCTTTGGAACCTTCATTAAGGCAACTGTCAGGTTTTACATTTTTAATGTAAATTATCATTAGCTACACAAAAAACATGTTAGCCCAACTGCTAAAAATCGTATGCTAAACTAAAATTGTATGTTAAATACAATTCAATAAAGTTAGCATTTAAATGATATCGTTAAAATGACAGCACACAGTTGGAGTAACTTCATGGCTGATAATGTTTTGGCTAAAAACATGAACTTAGGCCTGGGCACTAAAATAATATTAAGGCAAATGAATTATCATCAATCAACAACAACAGATCTGGATGGATGGATGGATGGATTTTACTAAATCAGATTCACATTTGTAAAATGTGTTTGCTCATAAAGAAGAGTTTAAAACCTCAACTATCACTCAGAAAAATCAGTCTGTGAACATCAAAGGAATTATAATGTGACACGAATCGTGATAATTATCGATATATCGACTGATATCATTTATTTATCTTAACACAATGTTCGGCCTGTAGCCCTCAATGAAACATAATCAAATCGTCTGTATGAGCACGTGCACACCTACCGTGTACCCCCACCTGCTGCAGACCCCTGCCCACCTCTCCGTCGTGACTTTGATGTCCCCTCATGTTAACGGTGTTATCTAATAAACGAAAGCAACACACACACACACACACACACACACACACACACACACACACACAGTCTGCCTCTCAACTCCTCCCTCCGCCCTGCCTCTGATTTTTTTTAACCTGATCCATGTTGTTGTTTCACTCGAGCAAATTTAGTTGCAGGAACATTTGGGACTGTCTCCCTCGTCCTCGCGCTCCACGGCTGCGGCGCCAGTACGTTGTCTCCTATTTTAAAAATATAAAATAAAACATGGCTGGATCTGATTCCTTCTGACTGATTCTTCTTCCTGTGCCTCCACTCACAGGTGATCCTTGTATATCAGAGCAACGAGGCGTCCTTTTGTCGGGAAACCAACATTTGAACCGAGATCCCGGGGAGAAGACGCGACACGCAGGTAAGAGACTGAGCTCGTCTTGCGCAGAGATATTATCGCTTCCTGACGCGTTTAACCAAAAATAATCTGTGAGTCTCAGATTGAATCCATGTTCATGTTAAACACGTCCTCCAGTCCTCCTGTTGCGCAGACGCTCAAACCCGCCCTTGTTATTATTCTGGAATACGGGCGTAACTGTGGTGTAGCACAGACACAACAGTCACAACAGTGGACATGCTGAGGACATGCTGAGGACATGCTGGTGTCTCTGTATGGATTCATATACATCTGTTAACAGCTGCCACGTTGTAGTCTGGGTCTGTACGTGAGGTTTGATTCTATCAGTGTTTTCACTACAAGGGTTTTCTGAGTCACTCACTGTATCATTGAGTTTAAAGCTGTTAAAGGTTCAGTGTGTAAGGATCTGTTGGTAAAGGTTGGATATAAAATTATTGGTGTGTGATCATTTAAATTGTATGATCTGTTGTTTTCGTTACCCTTGAATGGGCCCTTTATGTTAAAATACTTTATATTTACATCAGGAGGGGGTCCTCTCTACAGGAGCCACCATGTTTTTTTACAGTAGCCCAGACTGGACAAACTAAACACCTTTTGAGTTTTTATGACAACTGAAGGTTTCCACATATTCTCTTCCATGTTTGGAAGGAGAGGGTGAGGTGAGGGGTGTTCAGGTTTAGATTAGGATAAAGGGTTAAGGTAAGGTTAAGGTCAGTTTTAGTTTAAGATTAGGTTTAGGTTAAGGTCAGGTTTAGGTTTGGTTAAGGTATAGGTAAGGTTTAGTTTAAGGTTATGGTTAGTCTCCAGCAAATGAATGTAAGTTAATGCAATTTCGTCAAGACACGTGTGTGTGTGTGTGTGTGTGTGTGTGTGTGTGTGTGTGTGTGTGTGTGTGTGTGTGTGTGTGTACTCCTTCTTATTTACCTCTTAAGGACCTTTTCCAGGATAAACACTGACCATGTCAGGACAAGGAGACCACAGTAGAATCCTGCTTCCAATGAAGCAAAACGTAATTTCTGAGGTCCTGGTTAAGATTTGGAGTAAGGTTGTGATTGTGGTATGGTTAAGGTTGTGGTTGGTTATGGTTAAGGTTAGGGATAAGGTTTTTGTTTGGCTGTTCACAACGAATGGACGTCAATGCAAAGTCCCTCTAAGGATAGTTGCACAAATTTGTGTGTGTGTGTACGTGTGCAGGCAACATTCGTATTTGTGTCTGGTGTCACCTCAGGAGATTGAGCCTTGTCCTTGTTTACCTTACTGGGTCAGATGGGTCACACACACCAGCCACCATGGCAGACTGTGTTGTTGACACTACTTGCCTTCATACACTGTATGTGTATGTATTTCCATGCATATTGTATCAACATTATTTTGGTGTGAGTTAACGATACAGCCAGTCAGGACAAGTTCACACTCCCTTTAGGCTGTAGACTCTGCACCAGTCGAGCTAGTTTTTCTCTACAAATATAAACACAGATAAAATGAAACAGACACCCATGTTGGTCTTTCTGTAGTTGTGAGGACACTTGTTTACATAATGCCATACCCCAGTTTATCCCAACACTAGCCTTGACCTTATTCTAACCTTATCCCTAAAAGCAAAATATGACCCTCAAACAGCCATTGGAACTCATGAGGACAGGCCAGACTCACAACAACAGCTAAACAAATGTTCTTCCACAAAATGGTAAAAACACACACACATGAACGCAGCAACAGTTCCCACATAACCTGTTTTCATTTCCAGTCTGACACAGACACACATTAACTGCTGGTGAAGCTTCATCTTTAATGGTACAAATAAAACAGTTTGTCAACAACGCAGCAGCGATAAACAGATCAAAAATATTCTGTAGTATTGGTTCAACTGTAAAATCTGCCCTGGTTGTATTGTATGATGGAACAGGCCTGTTGTGTGTTTACTTGAATGCTTTAGAGTTGTGGTGCTTTAATGAGCTGAAAGGATTATTGATATTTAACCTAATTACTCAGTGCTCAAACTTAAACACTTTCAGCTTTTGAATTTTAAGTGTCACTTAAATATATAGTACTTTCAGTGTTTGTATTTCGGATAATATAAATATTCGACTATTTTTTGATATGAAAACTTACATTTTAGTTTAAAAAAAAACTAATTTCCTGAATTGAAATTCAATATATTTGGTTGTCTTTTTATTTTTATTTATAGTCATAATATGAATTCATAATAAAGTTTATTGTTCAAATAATTTCTTTGTCATTAAGGTTTAATAACAGCATTTTTTTATTCATTAAAATCAGTCAGGCTCTTCAAAATTTCCAGCAAATTTGAGCTTTTAGCAAATAACAAACCAAATCCTGCACACTGTCGATACTCCCCTGCACAGGGGGAAATCTACGAGTAGAAATAAAGGGTTTCCCCACAAGTGTTAATGTTATTCTCACTGACTACATGTGTGACACATTAAAGCTTTACAGATATAAAACTTTGTGTTAGCTTATAAGGTGGAGCAGCGCCGTCTGTTCAGGTGGCACCCGGCCTACACACACCAGCCATGACGCTGACGTCAGAGCTCTGGTGAAGGTTACTCTGTAGGTAGCTCTTTGGTGCACTGTGTTTGATGAGGGATGCAGTGCGCCGGAGTCAACAGCAGCCAGCCCCAACTGTCCTCCTTATATACCCCCCATGTCCTGTTCCACCTACATGTTGACCCCCACCTGCTGACTGCTCTTCTCCCTGCAGACACCTGAAGACAGGCAGCCGCACAGTGATCGTTAAAACCAGGGCAGTTTATATTCAGCAGTCCACATCCCTGCATCTGATAGTTGATGCTGGGATAAGCTGTGACGTTCAGAAGTTCGGTAAGCAGAGAATATTTCTGTTCATAACGCTGAGTAGATCTTTAAATTACAGCTATAACAATTGATTCATTGATCTAAAGAAAATTTATTTCATATTTAATTATTTTTCAGTTCAAACCTCTTCAATAGTGGGATTTGCTTGTTTTTATCATCAGTGATATTAGTTTTAATATCTTTTGATTTTATAATGACAAAAAAGGCAACTCACAGTCATCACAATTGCATCTTCTCACTTTTGTCATTTTATTGACAGAACAATGAATTCATTTATCAAGAAAATAGTGAGCAGATGATTGAATATTGAAAAAGAATTGATAGTTCTCCTGCATATATCAGGGCTATAACAACCGATATCAAGTTAACATGCAACTGTTTTGGAAGTGGATTAAACAATTTAGCATCTATTTAAGCAAAAAAGATTAAAACGTCTTTCTCATATATCACAATAAACAGAATATATTGGGGTTTTAAATTTGAATCCATCTTCTTGAGCTGTATAGAGTTAAAAAAGTCATTTTTTACTTCAATTTCATGTCAATTTCCAACATTTTATAGACCAACAGATTAATCATTGAATCTAAAACCTAATCAGTATATAATCTTTTTTATGAAAATAATCATCACTTGCAGTCCCAGAATATCCTATCATGCTTTCCGTGCAGCCGGGCTAAAGATTATTTTCATGCTGTCTCATGAATATAGTCTAATATGAATGAATATAGCCATTCATCAGTCTTTTTAGATATTTGTGGACTTGGGTGCAAATGCAGCCTCGAGCATGTAGCATCAAGCCATTTCTGCTTGAACAGAATTATTCATCAATATTTAGCTATAAGAACATTTCAGTGTTTCACTTCCAGGGCACTATCTTTTAAAAAAGGACTGCATAGCATCAAATGATTGTGAGTAGACATATTTTATTTTACCCATGTGACTGTTTCCGTACATTTCAAGGAACTGTGGCTGTTTGTTGGGATTCTTAAAAGTCTGTGACATCTCTGGTATGTTTTTTTTTATTCTAAAACCCAAATGTTAGGTAACTATAGGTTGATATGTCGCATTTTGGAATGAAAGTCTGTATTTAAAAAAAGCTGAATTGTACTGTCAGATTTGCCCCTGGAGGTTATATTGGCCTACTGCTGAAACAGAGCAGATCAGTCCCAGGATGAACTTACACAGGGGAAGACCATCACAACTCTTTGTGCGTTTACTGCTTTTTGAAGATATGGATGTCAGTGTCAGGCCGTCGGTCTGTTGGTCTTCTGATGAAATAGCTCAGCAACTTTCAAATGGATTGCCATGGAAGTTTGCACAGACAATCATTGTCCTCAGACATTTAATCCTCATGACTTTCAGCACCATCTGACTTTTCATCTAGCACCAACAACAAGCCAGAGTTTGTACTTATCCTCTGAGATATTGATAGATGGGCACAAAATTCACAACATTCCTGGTTAACAAAATTACTTAAGAAGATTTCTGACTTTTCCTTTAGTGCTGATATGAAGTTGACTTTAGTTTTTTTTGTGGGTTAGGGTTATAGTTAAGTACCTTGATGAATACAGGTAAGATTGTTATAACATTTGGTACACGCATTCTTGGAACCCTTAGGATGAAGTGTAATAAGTCTGACCTCTCCTCCATAGTCATCATCGGGTCAAAATTCTCGACGAATAAATATGAAGGCATCCTATCAGCTTTTGCAACACTTTGCCTTTATGTCAAAATTAGTTAAGCAACAACTTAAACTGAGTTGTTGAACATGGAAACGCTGAAACCTTCTAAACGTTAAAGCATGTTGGCATTTTGATGTTCAGCAGCTTTGGTCTGAATTTATTTGTGAGTCATCTGATCCATGATCATGTCCCACGTCCTCAAGTTCTGTGTTTGGACATAAAGTGGTTACGCCCACTTATGAGTAACTAATTAATAAAAACTTACTTGCTGTCTGAATATTAAATCCACTGGCTTTCAAACAGCTCTCACATGTCGCTCTGTCTTTTCATGAACAAACACAACCCCCAGGCTTCTCAATTATAATCCACATGTACTGTATATTTTGTCATAGCATGATTTCTCTATTTTTAACAGTGCCCATTGTCTCCCAGTAGCCGAGATGGAGGCCAAAGACAAAGCTAACAAGGAAAGGCTTGGTTAAACAGTTGGTGAATTTGTTTGTATGGGGCTCAAACTCCTGGAAAACATGTGTTGGGGACAGATCGTCGCTGTGCATATTCAAAGGTACAGGGTGCAGCATAAGCTGGAATGGCTTTGGAGGACAGCCAGTATTGCTGTGTAGCTTTCCAGGAATGGGTGCAATGGCAACTGTGCGCCATTTGGTGTCTGGTGTAGCGAGGGGAGGAAGCGGGGATTGTTGCTGAGGAGCATGTGGACGATGCAGGTTTGCATATTGCTGAGCTGCATCGTCAGGGTGCAGGCAAGCAGGAGCACTTGGTGCTGATGTGGACATGAATGCAGGACAGGCAGAGATGCAGGAGGAGTGCCCCCCCCCCCCCCCCCCTCGAAAAGTTTCTATTGATCTGTAGATAGACGGCGAAGAGGGGGAGGAACAGACCAGCATAATGGTAAAGCCAGCAAAGCAGTAGCTGTACCTGCTCCTCTCTCATCCTCCCTTTTTTTTTGGGATGTTTCTTGTGTTTGAAGGTGGGTGTATCAGTCCCTCCCCCCTCATCTCTCCTTCACTCACTCCATTGCAGTGTGTTCCTACTGGGCTGTCTAGCTGCACGCTCTCATATACGCACACACGCTCGTTCCTAAACACCCCCCTCCCACCCTTCATCCGTCTGTGTCTGCCGCCATCAGACACAGAGAGTGATAATATCTGCTCCGACCCCCCCCCCTTCTCCTCCTCCTATTTTCCGTACTCCTCCTCTCCTGCATCTTGGCTATTGATTATTCACTTGTGCGTTCATTTACCACAGCGTCTCATACAAGATAACCCTCCTTCCTCTTCCTCCTTCCTCTTTAATTCCTCTCATGTCTGTCATCTCTCATGTTTGGACTTGGCCTTCCTTAATCGTACTTTTTTTTATTAAGCCACATCACTGATTTATTATCTGTATTCAGTTACTGTCTGGACACGTCACTCTGCTCTCTCACTGCATGCGTCTCCCATGAATCACTGCTGTCACTCTGTCCTGGATTTTAAAAAGACACGACTTCCTCCACCTTGTCTGTGTAGAAGACAAAGCTCTTTGGACTCAGCTCTGCGTTATAGTACAGTTTGAATATTAACATGTGGCTCAGCCATGACTGTGCTGTACCAGTGGAAAAAAAACCTGGGAGGAACAAGGACGGGCTCTGTGGAGGGAGGAGCTGCTGTGGAAGCAGCCCTGTCATTGGTCGGTGACGTGTTCTGCCTGCCTGCAAAAGTCCGCCCGGTTGGCTGCTGCCCTGCATTGAGCACAGCAGTTGTGAAGAATTACCCCTTCTCCTCTCTGCCCAGTCTCTCTCTTTCCTGCCTCTTCCCCTCACATTAATGACTGGAAAATCATCGGTGTCGACCACGTGTGCCAGCCTGTGCCACCTCAAGGACACCACTGTTCACATTATATTGCAGCAGGATTCATATCAAGTTAGTCGATTACTTTCTGCTCCGTGGAGCTCAGGGGAGTTGAAGTGACGTCTCTGTCCTGCCTGCAATCTCCCTCCATCCTCTCTCTTCCTCCCTCTTTCTATCTCTCTCTCTCTCTCTCTCTCTCTCTCTCTCTCTCTCTCTCTCTCTCTCTCGTATCACTTAATCAAGACGTAGCTTGCCCTTTGCTGTTCATTGCTGCCTCCCTCCCTCCCATATGCTCCGCTCCCCTATGTGTTTGTCCTCGCTTTATTCTCTTTGGCTCTGACGCGTCCACCCTCCTGCCTCTTGGTCCTCATCATCGTCCGCTTAAACAAGCTCCAAACAAGGTTGTGTCTTCACATTCAAATTTCTCTCCTCAACAGGCTGCATGTTTAGTTCTTTTGGATTAATGTTTGCCCTTCTGCTTTTGCAATCCACAGCAAGACAACAAGCAAGGACATGCAGAAGAGAGGTCAGTGAGGAGGATGACAACAGAGGAATAACGGACAGCGAAAGAGGGATGAGAAAGAGACTGAAGTAAGAGGAGGAAGTGGAACTCTGAAGGGCCTACTGCGAGGGGTTGTCTGCTGCTGTCTGACTTTGCTGGATGAGAGCAGGACGGGGCTCAGTGTGTGTTTGGCCTTGAATCGTGGCTATATTTCATCCTGACAGCCACAGTCATCCATCCCATGTTGCTGAGCTGCAGTCCCAACGTACCCTGAGCGGAGCCGCCACCTCGTCTCGTCAGTGCAGGGAAACCTTCCCTATACAAGGTTCTGCTTTTTTTTCGTTCCACAGTACATCTGCCTAAGGATAACTAGCACCACAGAGACTACCACAGCCTTGGCCATGTTGACGTGAATGTAACAGTGACTTACGGTGGGCGTCCTTAGAGTCAGACGAAGGCATAGATGCTCAGCAACATATCTAAGCATTCCAGAGTAATGTCCTCAGAGTAGTTTCTGTTTTTTCCTTTTTTTTGAGACAGAGCTGGCCTCTGCTCACGGTCAAGGCCCTCTATCTCGCCCCAGTGAAACCTCAGCTGCCACATTTCCCAGGAAGAACTAATAAACTCCCCCAAAATACTTTGAACGTACGGACTCGCTGCCTTTCTGTGCCACGGAAAAAACTGAATATTTTTGCTTCTCTTCCTCTCTGTCTCGCTGGGGATTCTTTTTCTTGCATGAACATTAGTCACCCTTGCACTCGTCAGATATTTTTCCGTCCATCTGCCCCGACCACTGTTTAGTGTTTGTAAGCGTCTCTGATGGCTGTCAGCATGAGCATGGGACGGGACACCAAATGGCTGACTCTGGAAGTGTGTCGTGAGTTTCAGAGAGGCACCTGCTCAAGGTCTGACGCCGAGTGCAAGTTTGCCCACCCCTCCCGGAGCTGCCATGTGGAGAATGGTCGAGTCATCGCCTGCTTCGACTCACTGAAGGTAACAGTGTGACACACATTACGCTCATCATCTGACACTTATACATACATATTACATCATGTTTGTTTAGACATGTGTATTATGGTCAACGTCAGGTCAGTTGATGCCATCTGGTTCGGCAAAGTATTGTATAAATACTGAAGTTAAGGTGGTGCCCGCTTCTTCAACACATAAACAAACACACCCACAGACGCACACAAAGGTTTCCTGTGGTTTCATAGTGGAGACGGTCTTTAGTTCAGGTCAAGTGGCTCAATTATGAAGAAACAGCATCCTCACTTCATGAGTGTGATGCTGGTTTAGGGCGTCATCCGCTAATTAAATTCTTCAATGAAAAAGATGCAGCACAATCAGTTTAACAATTTCCTGAGAGAAACTGTGCAAACTATCTCAGTTGGTAAGTTGATTTTCTCAGTTTGTCTGCCATATTGACAGTACTGATGGAGGATGACACACAGCAAAGGGTGGTGATACATGAGGTGTGTTACTCACCAAAATCAAGATTTTTTTCTAATAACATCAGCATATATATCCTGATGTTTTTTATCATTATTTTATGTCCTTGTCATTTTGTTGTGGCTTTTTAATATAGTTAAGTATGATCAACACATTTTTATTATCTTAACTATTTAAAATGTCAAATTTACCCCAAAGTGAATTGTGGATAGAATAGAGGAATACCAGCTAAAAATGGCATGTTTGAAGTGTAAAGCAGTATATTACAGCTAGGGGGGGTGCATTTAAAGGTTATACATATTCATTGTGACAAGATGTTGCAATAGCATCAGGTTCCGAGACCACACTAAACGCTTTGTCAGCTCCCAAGGTGTCCCATCCATGGTCAATAGGTGTTGGGACGCCCTCTGAAACCAGCCTCTGAACACACAATCAGAAGCTAGCAGCCAGTTAGCATGGCTAGCATCGTTAGGATTGTCACGTCATGCTGTGTGTAGAAGTTATTTTTGGTTTCACAGCAAAGTGTGACAGGTGTGTTTACAGTGTTTTAGTGCAGAACGGGCTAAAATCAATGTGTCTACTCCAGGTGACATTTATAGATCAACACTGGTCGGAGCTGGAGTCTTTAGACACGTATGAAGAGAAAAACCGTTTAACTGGGAGGGATTCACATGCACTCACAAGAACCAGCTCCCGGACAAAGAACAGAGAAGCTTGTATCACTTCACACAGATGTGTGACATCATTCTCTACAGAGGACGCCATTACACCACCATATCTGTGACATAAAATCATTTTTTACAGCTATTTTAGGGTTTAAAATCATATACATATATAAAACCTCTAAGACTGAATGTAAATTAAGTTTTCTTTAAAGTGGATTTTTGCCTTTATCAGATATTATACATAGAAACAGGAAGGAGATGTTGGACAAGAGACCAGTATGACTGTCCTACACCACTAGGTTACCATGGCGCCCAATCAACTTACTTCATGTAATCATGTAAATCCAATACTCACATAAAGCAGGCCTACTCACTGATTTAAGCAATGAAATTAATGATAATAACAATAATAATAATAATAGTATTAATACAACCACAGTTGCTTTTGTATAAATGGTAAAATCAATGAATAGCTCCTGACAATTTGTGTGTTCTATTATGTATTTGATTTTCCTCCATGAATTAACTAATGTTATTTCGAAAGCCCTCTCATTAGTTTAATGACTCTTATAATGCAGATATTTAGCAAATTTGTATTAGTTTAACTCTTTTGATAAACCTCATTTTTGCTTTCATTACATATAATTTAATACTCATCGTATTCATTTAGATATTAAATCAAACACATACGTCATAGGTGCTGTATGTCAGAATCCAGGATTCTCTGTGTCCACTGTATATTGTCATATTGCCCAACCCTAATTTAAACCAGGCACTTAAACAGTATTCTGTACATCAATACATCTGTACGTCTAAACACATATATTTGCGTTTGTCAGAAACACGTCCACGTTCTCTGTTATCAATACATTTATTATTCCCATTTGGCCGTCATGTAATCTCCTGCTCTGCTCCACCTCTGATGTGTGCTAGTCGGTCATCGCTGCAGCTGCTCTCCTGACTCTCATCCTCTCTCTTCCACCACAGAACCACAGTATAGTCACGACTCGTACAGATCAGAAAAGCTGACGCTCTGTCAAGTGATGTGATGCTGTACTGTTTTTTAGAAAAGCTTTGACTATAAATGGACATTTGTGCCAAAATCACGAATAGACTGTTGCTGTGTCAGGGTGTGTGTCTGGATGCACGTGTGTTTTTGCAAGAGGTTTTGTTAGAGCAGCTTTCCTGCAGCTAAAAAGTGAGACAGAGACAGGGGGCTCTCTGTCTGAGTGCAGCTGCTGTCTCCTGGTTTATTGAGTTAGAATTTATTATTCAGCCATTTTTCTGTATTATGTCCTCCAGAGCAGGAGGGAGCTGTGGAGAGAGAGCGCGAGAGAGGGAGAGAAAAAGAGAGGGGGCCTAGCAACAGCACAGGAGTGCGTACCCATTGGATAGTTTGATCTTCCTGAGTGGCACGGCTGTTTTTAGCACAGAGCAACAGCCTGGCTCTGTACTGGTTGTATTGATGGGAGGAAGAGGCGAGATGCTTTGTACCAAAGGCAGAACTACAAGCATTAAAGGACATGCTTGGCTGTCGGAAGCCGCGGGGTCATGTTGTTAGTTTGAGAAAGAACTGAAGTTGGTGACAGTTGAAGGTCAAAGCTGCCTTCTTTATCAGGAGCCGCAGCAGAGCTGTGGTGCCAGCACAGTGTGTCAGCAACCACCTCTTTACACCAGTGTTTCCGTCGTCATTGTTGTTCAGGATTACCCTCAGCTAACAGTTGTGTTTGGTCGACTGACTAGAAAAACAAAGAAGCACCACATGCTGTGCCGTGCACCACAGAGCCGCTCTACGGCATCACTCTGTCCCCTGCTGCCCACTAAAACGAGGATGTTTGTTAATTTCATGGAATATATCTGCTAATGGCCTCCCTCCTCCTCTTCACCGTCACTCCCATATCTGGTAGCTCGAGCTCGGTCCGACCTGACCGCTGTCATTCCCTGTTGCTCCTCCATTAGCTCTGTGGTCGGTCTGAACCTGCTGCAGGGGAGGGAGGGGCAGCTCACCTCCCAGTTCTTTTTACGTTTAACTGGAGTCCTGCTGTCATCTCTTATGAATAGTGTCGACATCACATCTGTACAATATGTTGTAGATTTAAGAGTCGCTTTTGGATGATATCATGGTACCGGATGCAAGTAACGATTATTTCTGATATCGATTGATCTGCAGCAACTTAAATGTTTGGTCTGAAACATCCTCAGTTACTATCATCATGCATGACAAGAAAAAAAGAATATTCACATTTGAGGAGCTGGACCCAACACATTTTTTGAATTCTAACATTTACAAGAGTTTACTGACATGCTGGCAGCTCTGAGGCTACACATTTTTAGCACATTAGCATGCTAGCATTTTATAAATTATTTGGCCTCACTTTTGGGGAGCAGTCATGTCGTCCATCTTAATAAAGAGTCTATGTGCTCTGAGGTGCTTTTATCTGTTTAGCATGTCAGCGTGCTAGCATTTCATAAATTGTACTAAACATAAAGTACACCTGATGATTTAGAGAGAGCCATTAGCTTTACAGGTATTTCCATATAAACCAAATTACTGAGCAAATTAAAAAGTGTTGAGATGCAACGTCTATAGATTTCTGTGCCAGATATCTTTGCAGTTTGTCCAAAACTGAATATACATATTTCACAAAACAAAAAAGCAAAATGTCAGGTGGGAGCATGTCTGCATGTATAATATATGGAAATAGTGCAAAATACAAAAAAACGATAATGGTAATGGTTTAGATTTGTGCAGCGATCCTATATAACAATGTCCTATCTCTCTCTGCTACAACAACACAGTGTATTTACAAGGGCTTTCTCTGTGTTGTGTGGTGTGTTGCTATGGCTACCAAAAGGAGGATTCCGGACACAATACTCTCTTCAACTTCTTTTTATTGGCTTCTTTCTCTACCGCTGATTTTTTAGATTTTATGAAGCTCTTCAATCTGAATCAATCTTTGTGTTGCCAGAGCACAAAAATTCGGTCTGTTATTTTGTCCGGCTTTTGTGTTTTGAAGCAAACACTGCGTAAGGTTCATCATTAGGCTCATTAAAAGGTACTTTTCTTTCCCTCTGAGCTTTAGCAGCCTTGCTGGGCTCATGGGCCTCCACCCTTGTTACAGACTCATCCCTGAACGCTCAGCCCGCTGACGCAAAGCTTGCTCACATCTCGGGTGTAGGTGAGAGTGTTTGTGTGAGCCTATGTAGCATCCTGACCATTTTTCAAGCTGCTACATGTTGTATAATCTTTTGTCTGCTGTGTGATATGAGTCCCTCTTGGTTGCTGGTATTGGAGGCACGAGATTCACTTCGATCTCCTTGATGCTTAAACCTCTTTTATGCGTCCTCATCTCAGCATGACATCATCCATCAACGTCAGAGTCTCTGCACAATGACGTCAGTTTGTCTTCAGTTGTGCGCCATGCTCGTGTTGTGATCACATAATGTGAGATGTCTCGTGTTGTGGTCCGATGCAAAGGATGCAGCTGATTCTCAGTGGAGGTAGTTAAGTGGGTTAACAGCACATCCGCAGGGGCAGACAGCTGCTGTCGGCCCAGGGGTTTAATGCAGACTGCAGTTCCTCCTCTGAACGCGTGTTGACCTGCAGTGTTCCTGCAGCACCATCTTCACCTTCCCTACAGACTCTGGCAGGGATGAAGGACACTGCTTTAACGCAGT